>NW_018364533.1:48137-74757 GCF_002078875.1 Numida meleagris | reverse complement strand
TTCCTTGATGGCCCAAGGTCTCTTGGGTCCAGCAAGCTAGAAATAACTCACTCTTGTGTTGCCAGTCCAAGTCCATTTGAGCCACCTTAATTTTGGAGGCTCGATCTGCCTGATGGTTATTTTGTTGTTGTTCAGCAGCCAGACTCTTGGGCACATGAGCATCTACATGATGCATCTTTACAACCATATTCTTAATTCAGGCAGCAATGTCTTTCCACAATTCAGCAGCCCAAAAAGGTTTACTCCTTCGTTGCCAGTTATTTTGTTCCCACTGCTGTAACCACCCCCATAAGGCATTTGCCACCATCCATGAGTCAGTATAGAGATAAAGCACTGGCCACCTCTCCTGTTCAGCAACATCTAAGGCCAGCTGGACAGCCTTTATCTCTGCAAATTGGCTTGATTCCCCTTTTCCTTCTGTGGCCTCTGCAACTTGTCGTGTTGGGCTCCACACCACAGATTTCCATCTGCGATGCTTCCCTACAATATGACATGATCCATCTGGGAACAGGGCATATTTCTTTTCATTTTCTGGTAATTCACTGTAGGGTGGGGCCTCTTTGGCACGTGATACCTCTTCTGCTGGTGATGTTCCAATATTTTACCTTCAGGCCAGTCCATGATCACCTCTAAAATTCCTGGACGACTGAGGTTCCCCATCCGAGCTCGCTGCGTAATCAACGCAACCCACTTACTCCAAGTGGCATCAGTAGCATGATGGGTGGAGGGAACCTTTCCGTTAAACATCCAGTTGAGCACCAGCAGTCGAGGTGCTAGGAGGAGCTGCATTTCAGTTCCGATTCCTTCGGAAGCAGCTCGAACCCCCTCATACGCGGCTAAGATCTCCTTCTCAGTTGGAGTGTAGCGCTCCTCAGACCCCTTGTAGACTTGACTGCAGAATCCCCGGGGTCGGCCTTGGGTCTTTCCTGAGGCTCTTTGCCACAAACTCCAAGTGGGACCTTTCTCTCCACCAGCAGTGTAGAGGATGTTCTTAACATCCTATCCCGTCCGTACTGGCCCCAGGGCCACGGCACTGGCTATCTCCCGTTTAATCTGATCAAAAGCCTGCTGCTGCTCAGGACCTCACATAAAATTATACTTCTTCCGCATCACCTGATAAAGGGGGCTCACAATGAGGCTATAGTTTGGAACCTGCATTCTCCAAAAGCCCACTACGCCCAGAAAAGATTGTTTCTCCTTCTTATTAGTGGGCAGAGACATGGCAGTGATTTTGTTGACCACATCCGTCGGGATGTGACGATCTCCATCTTGCCACTTAATACCTAGGAACTGAATTTCCTGTGCAGGCCCTTTCATTTTGCTTCGCTTGATAGCGAAACCAGCTTGCAGAAGGATCTGGATTATTGGCTCTCCTTTCTTGAAAACATCCTGTGCTGTATCACCCCACACAACAATGTCATCAATGTACTGTAGGTGCTCAGGAGCACGGCCCTCTTCCAGTGCAGTTTGGATCAACCCATGGCAAATGGTTGGGCTTTGCTTCCACCCCTGGGGCAAACGGTTCCAGGTATACTGAACGCCCCTCCAGGTGAAAGCAAACTGTGGCCTGCATTCTGTGGCCAACAGAATGGAAAAGAAGGCATTAGCAATGTCAGTGGTGGCATACCATTTGGCTGCTTTGGACTCCAGTTCATACTGGAGTTCTAGCATGTCCGGCACAGCAGCACTCAGTGCGGGTGTAACTTCATTCAGGCCGTGGTAGTCTACCGTCAGCCTCCATTCTCCACTGGCTTTACGCACTGGCCATATGGTGCTGTTAAAAGGTGAGTGAGTTTTGCTTATCACTCCCTGACTCTCTAGTTGACCCTGGGGAATGTAGTAGTCCTTCTCTTCTGAGAACCAGGTACATACACTACATGATGTTATGATGTGGAATACCAACAACCGAAAATCATAAAACCATGACAAGTACAATCTGCCCAAACATCTTTCTGAGAAAGCTGTTGTAGTATCCCCAGTCAGAATCATTTCCTGAAGACATAGTATGAGGATGATTTGATACAGCAAGAATTAGATCTTTTCATGTTATTATAAATCAAAAAGCCTAAGAGAAAGAAATATTGTAAACAAATGCTATCTAAGTAATTAAGGATTGCTATCATACTGTACTCCTTCTCCTATGAACCTGACTTACCTGGTGGCTCATAAGGCTTTCTCAAGAGAGAAAAACAGAGGAATAGAACTCATATTTCATGCAAATATGAACTGCAGAGTTCCAAGCAGCCCAGAGTTTATTAATTTTTCACTTTATCTAAACTATACCCACTCATCCATTTTTCCACAAAATTCTGAAACACGTTACAGAATCACAGAATTGTAGGGGCTGGAAGGGACCTCTAGAGATCATCTAGTCCAACCCCCCTGCCAAAGCAGGATCCCTAGACCAGGTTGCCCAGGTAGGCGTCCAGGCGAGTCCTGAATATCTCCAGAGAAGAGGACTCCTCAACCCCCCTGGGCAGCCTGTTCCAGTGCTCTGTCATCCTTACCATGCAGAGATTCTTACACATGTTTATACGGAATATCCTATGCTCCAGTTTGTGGTTATTTCCCCTTTTACCCTGTGTATCGCCACACACCGCTGAAAGAGTCTGGCCTCATCCCTTTGCCTCCCATACCTGAGATATTTATAGACATTGATCAGATCCCCTCTCAGTCTTCTTTTCTCAAGGCTGAACAGACCCAGGCTGCTCAGCCTTTCCTCATGAGAGAGATGCTTCCAGGCCTTTTATCATCTTTGTGTCCCTCCGCTGGAGTCTTCCAGGAGATCTCTGTCTTTTTTTGTACTGGAGAGCTCAGAACTGGACACAATACTCCAGGTGAGGCCTCAGCAGGGTAGAGAAGAGGGGGAGGATCACATCCCTTGACCTGCTGGCCATGTGTTTTTCAATGAACCCCAGGATGCCAATGGCCTTCTTAGCCACTGGGGCACACTGCTGGCTCATGGCCAACCTGTTGTCCACCAGGACCCTCAGGTCCCTCTCTGCAGAGCTCCTCTCCAGCAGGTCAGGCCCCAGCCTGTACTGATGCATGCGGTTATCCCTCTCTAGGTGCAAGACTCTTTACTTGCTTTTGTTAAACCTCATCTGGTTCCTTTCTGCCCAACTCCCAGCCTGCCCAGGTCTCACTGAGTGGAAGCACAGCCTTCTGGTATTCCAGCCATTCCTCCCAGCTTCATATCATCAGCAAACTTGCTGAGGGTGGACACTATTCCCTCATCAAGGTCACTGATGAAGATGTTGAACAAGACCGGACCCAGCACTGACCCCTGGGGAACACTGCTAGATACAGGCCTCCAGCTGGACTCTGCACCACCAATCACAACCCTCTGAGCTCTGCCAGTCAGCCAGTTCTCAACCCACTTCACCATCCACTCAACTATCCCACACTTCCTCAGCTTCATTGTAAGGATGTTGTGGGAAACAGTATCAAATGCCTTGCTGAAATCAAGGTAGACTACATCCACTGCTCTCCCCCCATCCACCCAGCCAGTAACGACATCATAGAAGGCTACCAGCTTGATCGAGTATGACACCCCCTTGGTGAACCCGTGCTGACTACTCCTGATAATCTTCTTCTCTTCCCATTGCCTGGAGATTACATCCAGAACAAGCTGTCCTATCACCTTCTCAGGGATGGAAGTGAGGCTGACTGGCCCCTAGATTCCCAGATCCTCCTTCTTGCCCTTTTTGAAGATTAGAGTGACATTGGCTAGCCTCCAGACTTCAGGCACCTCTCCCATTCTCCAAGACCTCTCAAAGATGATAGAGAGCAGTTCAGCAATCACCTCTGCCAGCTCCCTCAGTACACGTGGATGCATCCCATCAGGGCCCATTGATTTATGTACACTGCCTAGACACACTCAGATCACCTCCTCCCTCACCAGAGAGAAGTCTTCCATTCCCCAGACTCTCTCACTTACCTCCAGGGTCCAGGATTCCTGAGAGGGAGTCTTTGCAGTGAAGACAGAAGCAAAGAAGGTGTTCAGTATCTTCGCCTTCTTGGCATCCCCCATTACCAGAACATCCCCCTCATTTAGTAGGGGACCCACATTTTCCCCAGTCTTCCTTTTACTGTTGACATACTTAAAAAAGCCTGTCTTATTATTCTTTATCTCCTTTGCCAGATTCAATTCCAGGTGGCCTTTAGCCTTCCTCGTCACATCCCTGCAGGCCCTGACAACATTCCTATACTCTTCCCAAGTGGTCAGACCCATGTTCCACATTTCATGGACCTTCTTCTTCCCTTTGAGTTTATGCATGAGCTCCTTGCTCATCCACACAGGTCTCCTGACACTCTTCACGGATTTCTTACTCACAGGGACACACTGATCCTGAGCTTGGAAGAAACACTGTTTAAATGCTGACCAGCTCTCACAGACCTCCTTACCTTTTAACACCCTATCCCACAGGATAGCTCCAAGTAGGTCCCAGAAGAGATCAAATTTGGCTCTCCTAAGGTCCAGGATAGAAATCCTAATTTTTGGTTTGCTTCTTCCACTCACGATCTTGAACTCCACCATCACATGATCACTACAACCCCGGCCCCTGATCTTCACTTCCCTAACAAGCCCACCCTTATTAGTAAGAACAAGGTCCAGTAGCCCCCCCCTCCCCCCCCACTACAAGTTTCCCTACTATCCATTTTCTCTTTAATTCTTCTTTTCTCTGAACTCCTTCTCTCTTCATGCTCCTGCACATGTTACACTCTTCAGCTGTAAGAGGAAATGACCTCAGAGGGTTGTCACCAGAGGCACAGAGGCCGGTTGGAGGCCTGCTACTAATGGTGTTTCCCTGGGTTGGTGGTGGGTTCAATCTCCTTCAATATCATCATCAACAATGTGGATAAAGGGATCGAGTCCACACTCAGCAAGTTTACTGATGGTACAAAGCTTGGAAAAGGGCTGTTGTACCAGAAGGCTGTGCTACCATTCAACAAGACCTGGACAGACTGGAGAGTTGGGCAGTGAGGAACCTGATGAAGTTTAACAAGAGCAAGTGTAGAGTCTTGCACATGTGGAGGAATAACTGCATGCATCAGTACAAGTTAGGGGCTGACCTCCTGGAGAGAAGCTCTGCAGAGAAGGACCTGGGTGTTCTGGTGGACAACAGCTTGGCCATGAGCCAGTATTGTGCCCTTGTAGCCAAGAAGGCCAGTGGCATCCTGGGGTTCATTAAAAAACGCATGGCCAGCAGGTCGAGGTGGTCCTCCCCATCTATTCTGCCCTGCTGAGCCCACCTTTAGAGCACTGTGTCCAGTTCTGGGCTCCCCAGTCAAAAAATGCAAGGATCTTCTAGAAGGAGTCCAGCTGAGGGCCACAAAAGTGATACTGGATCATCTCCCATATGAGAAGTGGCTGAGACATCTGGATCTGTTCAGCCTGCAGAAAAGAAGACTGAGAGGTAGATCTGATTGATGTTTATAAATATCTAAAGGGAGGTGGGAGGAAAATGGATGAGGCCACATTCTTCTTTGTGGTACACAACAATAGAACAAGTAATGGTCAAAAACTTGTACATGGGAAATTCCATACTGACATGCAGAAGAATTTCTTCACAGTAAGGGTGACAGAGCACAGGAGCAGGTTGCCCAGAGAGGTTGTGGAGTCTCCTTCTATTGGACATATTCAAGACCTGTCTGGACACCTACCTGTGTGACCTCTTGTAGGGTACCTCTTCTTTAGCAGTGGGTTTGGACTCAATGATCTCTTGAGGGGCCTTCCAACCCCTGTGATTCTGGGAGTTCTCAGCCTGCTTATATTTCACTTAGCTTAGAAGAGGTTTACAGCATAAAAGCCTTCAGTAGGAGTTAAATAATCACAGTCACATTTCACTTTTCAACTGAAGGAAATAAATATCTTTTCCTGATCCCCTATTTTGTAAAATATCTGCTATTATAACTTGTGTCTTGAGCTTGATCAAAAACAGACACAAGAAATCACTGCCTTTTTCTAAAATTCTGGAATTTTTCAACAGATCCGCTCTAGATCTCTGATCCCTTTTTATCTGTCCATAAGAGAAAAAAAAATAAACCACTGGAATGATTTTCCTCTCTAAAAGAAAGCAAGTTGTCTTTCCCACTGTTTTCCAACAAATTTTCACGTAAGATCTAAAATCATGGCTAAGCTGATAACTGCAGGGAATTTGTTTTTGCAGATGCTGGAAGGTCTGAGTTAAAGAGAATTTTTTCCATACAGTTTGACTCAACTTATTTTACAGCCTTCGAGACAATTTTTTTTATTACTAATAATAAATAGCATTAATAGCTATTAAATATACCACAGCAAAAAGAAAGCTTTACTTTTCAGTTTCTACTTTATTGTAATCATGTTGCAAGAATTCATCTTTAAGGTACAAAACTTGATGGTAGCTGCAAAAAAGCTTTATATTTCCTCTTCAGTGTAAATTTCTGACTTTCATTGTCAACTAGAACCTAGAGCTTGAAATATCTAAAATCTTGCATGAACAAAATTCTAAAATTTGAATAATTTCTGTATCTTTATTTTGTATATATACATAATTTTTCCTTGATATTACATACTACTAAGGAAAATCTCATCTTTGACCTTATGGTATTTTATTTCCTTTTAAAGCACTACTAATAACACAAGTAACTAATCCCCACTGCAGGGAATATTCTGACTAGCTGTTACAGGTATAGCTAAGGAGATAAAAGAATTACCCAACTCCAAATTTCCTTGTCCTTTGTCAATAGATTTACATTTGAAAAGAAGCCAATAATGGCAATTTTACAAACTCATTCTGTGTTCTTCAGCGTATCTGCCTGGGCATACATCATGAACCACTCTGCATCCTCCAGTGTGGTGAGATATTGATCTAGGGCAAGCTCCATTCCAGGTGGTTAGACTTCCTTCTTGGTATGCCTGAAACCTTGTCGAATTATAATTCCTTCAAGATGAAGTGTATCTTATACCTTCTTAAACTACGTGAAAACATGACACTAAGGAACTCAGATTCAGGGGGAAAGCAGCAAATTCAAGCATATGATTCGTCTGCTAGAGTTTTTCACTTAGATAATAAATGAGGCATTTCTGGAGCAACTGAATAATTTGTACATTTTCACAGTAGATCATCCACATACAATGGTTTTGTAATTGTGGCTTATTGAGGGAAATTCAGTGGCTCAGTGTTCAGTGAGTTTCATTTCCTCCTTGATGGTAGCCTGTTGGAATGAAGGCAGGCAAAACCTGTAACATAAGCTGTGTAGAAAAAGTTGTTACATAGAGGGCTATGTTTTATCACACTATTATTTTACCATATTTCTTGTGCTAACCTGAATTTCATAATAAGCAGCATAGGAATTTTTATTACTTTTATAATCTCAGATTAGCTTTGCATCCAAAGTCATTTTGACCAGTTATACATCCCTATGTCAGAGAAGCAGTGAAAATTTGGCACTATCATTTTCTAAGCAGAAAAACTCCAGAATCTTTAAATTAATATAATATGTATAAGTAATAATATATACAATCTCTTACGCAAAGAAGGTTAATGCAAATACATTGATAATGTAGGGAAAAAAGTTAATTGCATTACCTCTTTTTTGCACAAAAATGAGGGAAAATAAGGAGGATGTGGTTGTCTAAATTATTCTTAAATTAAAGGTCGGAATAACTTCCCATTCTATACTCCAATAAGAGAGAAATACAAAACAAAACAACAACAGAAATCCACACAGGTGTGATTTGAAGAAAATAAATGCAGACATTTTTTCTTTCCTGCCTGAAAACTTCGGAGCACATTGTCAAGTAACCAGGTTACTCAGAGTATCAACATGATTTAAAATGAGCTGCAGTTGAGGCTCTGTATTTCAGGTGGAAACAAAACTATACATGTTTGCAATATTTTTGACTGACAAAATCTTTTTATGTCTGTACCAAAAGTAAGCTCAAGCATCAAGCCTTTGAAAGAGAGATCTCTTTGCAGCCAGAAGGGCAGCCATTAATTCACACCTAACTTGGGGTATTAGTCTATATTAGGAAACAAAATGAGCAGCTGAAAAACAGTATAACCAATTCAGGTTGCTTTGTTGTTGTTTTTTGTTGTTGTTGTTTTTAAAAAGTAGTTCTATCTGCCTTTCATTTTCTTACAAATTGACATGAACTAATTGTCTCACTTTTTTATTATAGATATCTTTAATGCTATTCTTCACCAGTTGAAAATCTGAGGTTTAGAAAATTAATCATTGCACACAATCATCTCTTCTTTGCTCACTATCTCATTAGAGAGAGTGACATCTATTTTCAGGTGCTTGTCTGGCCAATTCTGGTAAAAAGGGCCATGGAACAGCATGTACTCAAATGGGAGCATACATGTAGTGGTGCATGTCACTCCACCCAAAATTGAGCGAGAGAGTGTTTGCCCCAAACTGGAATTCAGTCATCATCCAGACTAATATGCAACTGACAATTTATGAAGAGACTTTTGCAACACAAGACTCAACCTCAGGAAACCCCATGAGAAGCAGAAGCTGCAGCAGCAAAGTGATTTGGGGCTGGGGCAGCTGAAACCAGGTGCCATGCTGCCCCTAGTACCCAGGGCTCCCAGCCCAGCACTGGGCAGCAGATTCCAGAGTGGGGCCAGCCGACACCAGGTGGAGTCAGTAGTCTCGGGAGCATGAAGATGGTCCCATCCCAGGATTGTTGCTGAGGGTGGGCAATGGAATGCTCTAGGGCTACAGGGGCTGGTTCACGTCTTCTTCATGTGTAACTGCCGGAATGGGTAACTTGCTGCACTACCATTTCTCATGCCATATGAAAGTGGACTTTAAACCTCTATTTAATATAATTTTAATATTTTTGTTTTGCTTTACTTAGCTGCTTTTACAGATAGCGAGGGTAGAAAAGCTAAATCTGCAGTGAAGATACTTCTCTTGCTGTTTTTTTCATTCTCTTCTGGACAGATCTTCCCCTCTTTCCTTCCCTTCTCTTCCCTCTCTTTTACTGAAACTATCTAATTTTAGAAATAGAAAGTGAATATATTTCTAACCAGATTGAATTTGCCCTTGTCAGAGAATTTTTCTTCCACGTCCATGAACTCTCCAGATTATATAACCTCTTGATGTTTTGAGTCACTTGAACAGCAGATGGGAAAAAAAGCTAAGCATGGAGACATATTTTAGAAACTACACAGAGATAAATAAGTTGTTTTTACATGATTATTTAAGACAACTAAGGCCATGCTACATAAAAGATCTTATTGAAAAAATACTGTAATAAAAGGTCCCCCTGCACATGTACACACATGTACATAATGAAGGATTTCATTCACAAATGCAACAGGAAAAATATTTTAATGAAGGCACAAAACCTGCATATTCTCAAGACTTTTATACCAAAATTACTGCCTCACTTTCACATAACCAACTATTAAATAAAAACTGATTTAGGAGACATCCCCACATGGCTCTATTCTGCCATACAAGAATCTGCTACTGTTTTTCATATTAAAATCATTCAAATCATTCTTGGAGTTAAGGCTAGAGGTCTATTATGAAATAATTACTCCTGGAGATGGAAGAGGTGCTGATACGAAATATTTAAGAACTCTTTAAAAAAAATGTCTGTTTACAAAGTACTTGTTTTCAGTCTAATAGCTTGACATTCATGAAGGAATGCAGTTGATTTTCTGTTTATTGCGAGTCAGGTTAGTTCCTGAAGTATAGAAAATGTAGACATCATAAAAGATGACTGAAAGCAGATTGAAAAAAATAATTAGTTTAAGCCAATTAGATTAAGGGGTCCTCTCAAGGAGAGATGTTGCCCTTACCTTGAACAGCAAAAGGGCTCATGTAAATCTGATTTTCTGCCTCATAGGAATATGGCTGAAAAGTTTCTTTGTATGCTTATGCTTCTTGCTGGATCACATTGATGTCAGTAGAGACAAAAAACAGCAGTGCGAAATCTAGTTCTGAAGTCATACGTTACTCTCAATAAATATGAATTAACTCTTTTTAGGAATGCCACAAATCTTTCACAGAAAAAAACAGTGCATCATATGTCATTTCAGCTGTTAACCAGTGTGAGGTATGATGTCCTGATGTGTCAAATTCAACACATAGCTGTCTTCCTTCACATGTAGACTTAACTTTTGACTTACAGTAACTAACTAAATAAATAGATTAAAAAGTTAGAGACTGAGAGATACTGCATTGTGGTTTTTGTTTTTTTTTTTTATCCTTTCTGTATTAAAAGGAAAAAAAGCAGCTTAGTTTTCAATTTAAATTCTGTCTTGGAATAATTCTTACAGTTTGACTTAAGTCTGACATAAGGCTCATTTCAAGTAGTTATACACAAACAGAGATTCTCCAGCAATCCTAGAAACATTCTTCTACGCTAGTTAAGTAGAATTAATGTTCTCAGCTCTATCATCAAAAATGTAAGTTTTCCCCAGTAAATGATGAGGGAAGAAGTAGAAAGTTAATTAACGGCAAGATGGTGTCTTAAACTTATTTTCTTTAATAGGTGTTCATTTTATTTATGGAGTAGTACCACAAATATAAGTTGAATCTACTCACCTGCTTTACTTTAGATCTAAACATGAAAACAGATATCAGAGATTTAAAGATTAAAGATATATTAAAGATTTACTTTTAAATTCATTTATCCAAGTGCTTTTTTTGTTTTGTTTTGTTTTTATATAAAACAAGAAGGGGGAAACTTTTCTATATTTCTGTAGATGAAATGAATAAGTATGTACAGAAAAATGTATATAGGGAGACAGAATGCATTGGGGGTGAGGGGGACTCTGCATAAGTGCTTGAGAGTTTATGTGTTAGATGTATGTGCTTGAGACCACAAGATGGGAACACAAAATAGTCTGCATGAAAGTTGCTCTGGTATTGTTAAACTAGCCAAATCTTTTAAGTGCTAGGGCTAGGCTTTACAAATGAATTTGGGAAACTTGTTACTACAAGTTGCAGCTTTTATTTAATGCTAGGAATGTCTTATCTTAATCACATTTCTTAGCAGATTTTAAGGGATTTGGGCTTGTGTTGTTTATTTCATCTCTTTACTTCTTTGCCTGGAATAAGTGTTGTGGAGTATTGTGCTCAGCTCACAGGTTCCAAGCATAAGAAGGACACGTTAGAGCGGGTTCAGAGGAGATCCACAAGAATGATCAGAGGACTGGAGCACCTCTCCTCTAAAGACAGGGTGAGAGAGTACGTATTTCTTAGCCTGGAGAAGAGATGGCTTCGGAGAGACTGTATAGCAGTCTTTCAGTACCTAAAGGTGTCCCACAAGAAGGATGGTAAGGGTCTCTTTATCAGGGAGTACAGCAGGAAAATGTTAACAGGTTTAAAGTAAAAGAAAGATGATTTAGATTGAATATTAGAAATAAATTCTTCACTATGAAGATGATGGAATACTAGAACAAGTTGTCTGGAGAAGTTGTGGATGCCCCATTCCTGGAAATGTTTAAGGCCAAGGCAGAGAGAGCTTCGAGTATTCTGATTTAGTGGGAGACATTCCCGACAACTCCAAGGGGTTTAGAACTATATGATATTTAACATCTCTTCTAATCCAAACCAGTTAGATTTTCTGCCTAATTCTGTTCTTGCCACTATCTGTGATCTTTGCCATTGTAATGTTAGTTGATAGGCAACTGTGACAGTCAAACCTTCATCAGTTTCTGGTCGCTCTTGAGGACCTTGAAAGTTAAAATAAGATGTCTAGAAGACCGTCCTTTGAAAAGATATCCAAAGAATTTAATCCTATTAGATTACATTATCTTAAATGATAAGTCTTGAAAACATTCCTCTGTGCTGCAATATTTATTATCTGATCATATTTTTCACTTGATTAGTAGCCAAAGTGAAGGACTATTTTCTTTACTGCTGTTTGAATTTTTTAGACAGATAAAGGTTATCTCCAGTTTTCAGGGAGAAGAGTCACGTTAAGGCTGAACTTTTAAAGAAAAATAAAATGAAATAAACGAAAAATACATAAAAGCTTAGCATTATTTTCATGCATCTGTGCTTTTTAAAAATTAGATCTGTTTCTAAATTCATAGTTCTATGTTTTGGTTCTTTCATGATTTGAGATTAATTTTCATAATTTTCAAGTCATAGAATCGTAGAATGGCCTGGGTTGAAAAGGACCTCAAAGATCATCGAGTTTCAACCCCCCTGCTGCGGGCAGGGTCACCAACCACTAGACCAGGTTGCCCAGAGCCACGTCCAGCCTGGCCTTGAACACCTCCAGGGACAGGGCATCCACAACCCCTCTGGGCAATCTGTTCCAGTGTGTCACCACCCTCTGTGTGAAAAACTTCCTCCTAATATCTAACCCACATCTCCCCTGTCTCAGTTTAAAACCATTCCCCCCTCTTCTATCATTATCCACCCTTGTGAACAATCGTTCCCCCTCCTGTTTAAACGCCCTTCAAGCACTGGAAGGCCACAATGAGGTCTCCCCGGGACCTTCTCTTCTCCAAGCTAAACAACCTTTTTTCATAGGAGAGGTGCTCCAGCCCTCTGATCATCTTAGTGGCCCTCATCTGAACTCATTCCAAGAGCTCCACGTCTTTCTTGTGCTGAAGACCCCAGGCCTGGACGCAGTACTCCAGATGGGGCCTCACCAGAGCGGAGTAGAGGGGAACCATCACCTCCCTCTCCCTGCTGGCCATTCCTCTTTTAATGCAGCCCAGAACATAGTTGGCCTTCCAGGCTGCCAGCGCACACTGCTGTCTCATGTCCAGCTTCTTGTCCACCAGGACCCCCAAATCTCTCTCTGCAGGGCTGCTCTCGAGGAGTTCTTCCCCCAGTTTGTATAAATACCTGGGATTGCCCCGGCCCAAGTGCAGCACCCTGCATTTGGCCTTGTTAAACCTCATTAGGTTCATGTGGGCCCACTCCTCCAGCCTGTCTAGGTCCCTCTGGCTGGCTTCTCTTCCTTCCAATGTATCAACTGCACCGCTCAGCTTGGTGTCATCTGCAAACTTGCTCAGGGTGCAAATCTTTGTTCTCCAATTACTGATGACTCCACAAACACATACAAAGACAAAAAGTTCTCTATTTCTCAAGCTGATGACCTATTCTTAGCATTAGGATTGCGAAGTCTCTAATATGTATGGCTACAACCTTTCCCCGTTAATTAACATTGTTAAGGATAACTTGACAAGGTGATTACAAATTCCTTACTCATCAGTTGGAAACTCTGTATTCTAGAGAACAACAATTATGGCCTGTTTTCTATACATTTTATGATTTCTGACCATAGTTTTCAGATAAGATATTAAAAAAATAAAATAAAACACAGTATTTTCATCTTATACCTCACAAACAAAAAAGTTGAAGATTCTTAATCTGCCAAAGTAAAAATAAGTCAAGAAAGCTTTCTCAGTCTCTGGTCTGAAATGTAATAGCTTATTATGTCAGCAGCAAATGTTTGGGGATCAGCTGATTTCTGTTAAGGATCATACTCTTGCCAAGAGAAGATTTGATATTTTCCTTTTCTATAAGGTAACTACTCTTCTTATTAGCTTCTAATATTTTATTCCCTGCAATCTTCCTTTGAGAACACCATGTAAACCATCTCTCTTTTTTCTTCTCTTCCTTATAATACAAATCCAATTTAATTCTCCTTTGCTGACATACCATGTTCAAATATGAAAATATGGAAATAGAGTGAATGATATGCAACATCTGGCTGCTACACTTGCTACTGCAGCCACTTGTCATGGTTTTATGATTTTTGGTTATTGGTATTCCACATCATAACATCATGTAGTGCACTGGGAGTTAAAGAGTTAATGCTCCAGTTCCATGGATCATGGATAGTTCCGGGTACCTGGTTCTCAGAAGAGAAATACATCTCCCAGAGGACTGTTCACTGTTCTGTTACCGTTTTCTGTTCAGGGGGAAAGATAAAAACTGTTTGCATAATACAAGACGTCTCTCTCTTTTTGCTCTCTCTCTCTTTTTGCTCTCTCTCTCTATTCCCCTTCTGCTTGTCCCGGCAGCATCTCCCTCCCTAGCTGTCTCGCCACCAGCGTTAGAGTAAGGCCTTTTGTTTTTTGGACACTCTCTCATTTTATTTGATTTATTAGCTTCAATTCCAATTATACAGTACTATATTGTGTTGTTTTGCATTCCGATATTTTATTTAGTAAATTAGTTTGTTTCTCCTCAGATTGTTACCACTGTTTTGTTTTTAGGCCCATCTCCCTACTCTTTCCCCTTTCCCTTTTGCCAGGGCTTGCGTCCATCGGTCCCCCTGCCCCATTAGTCATGGAACGGGGCCAAACCAGCCTGTAAACCATTGACATTCTTGGTGGAGAATGCGGGCAAAGGCTGCTTTTTTAGCTTTTAGAACAAATCTCGCTCTGCTCTCAGAGAGCTTCATTAGAAAGCTTATCAGTACTGCAGGTGCTGTAACTGTAAACAAGGCCCTGAAGTCCAGGCGGACTGCCAGTATTCTTGGATATTTTGTAAACTTCTAGGTGCTGCTAGCTTGCTTCTGTGAAGAGTGAAAAAAAAAATGATTCTGCTTTCTCTTTCAAAACTGTTTCCAGAGGGAGTTGCTAATTTTACAGAACTTGTGATTTTTAAACCACCTCCCAATTTCTCCCTTGAATCCTTTATGCGTTTTTTGAATGCTCATCCGATGATGATGACCATGTTGTTAATCTCCCTGAATGTACTCCTCATCATTTCACTCAGTATCTGTATTCATCACATTTTGAGGAAGCCTTCCTCCAAGTCAGAGAATACTGAGTGACAGGGATTGTGGAGGGACTTGGGAGAGACTTTAGAGAGAAGGGCATTGCCAGTCTCATGGGCATCTCCGGTGTCATGGAACTTGAATCCTGAACACCTGCAAGATCCTGAGAGCCTAAGCAGATATTTGAGACAGGGATGTTGTGGCTCAGGTGAATCTGAGGAGGCACAAATTATTTGGGGCCTGGCTTATGCTTATTGGGCCTTATTCAGTACTATCTCCAAGAGGGAGACAGTCTCTGAAAATGAGCGAAAGAGTCTCCAAACCAAAAGAGAGTGTCTCCAAGCCAAAAGAGAGACTCTCAGGAAGAGAGCACAAAATTTTAACAGTCCCGTATGATCAGAGCGTAAAGCCAGTGGAGAGTGGAGGCTGACGGCAAACTACCATGGCCTGAATTAAGTCACACCCCCACTGAGTGCTGCTGTACGGGACATGCTAGAACTCCAGTACGAATTGGAGTCAAAAACAGCCGAGTAGTATGCCACCACTGACAGTGATAATGCCTTTTTCTCCATTCCTTTAGCCACAGAATGTTGGCCACAATTTGCTTTCCCCTGGAGGGGTGTTCAGTATACCTGGAACCGTTTGCCCCAGGGGTGGAAACACAGGCCAACCATTTGCCAATGGTTGCCATTTGCCATTTGCCAAACTGCACTGGAACAGGGTGGTGCTCCTGAGCACTTACAGTACATTGATGACATTAATGTGTGGGGCAATACAGCAAAGGAAGTTTTTGTAGGAAAACACTTGGACACAGGGTTACCCTGACAGTCGGCAAAGGGAAAAGACAAACCCCCACCCGCCTGCGTGGGAAGCAGCAACTCAACGTGAGTTCAAATAGCTTTGTTTATTAGGGCAGCAGCCCTTCCTTATATAGCACACTTGTTTACAAGATAGGTGCCCCACAGATCTCAGAAGTGTCTCAAAACAATATCATTTCCCAGGCTATTTTCGAGCACAGCACCTGCTGTTAATTAAAGCACTACAAGCACTAAATTCCACACATACACAGCTTACTTCTTATCTAAGGTCATACCGTAAATCTTTGAGAAAAGTCAGCTACGCGCTACCAGGCATGCAATGTTTCCCAACAGTTTTCAAGAAAGGAGAGCAAATAATTCAGATCCTTCTGCAAGCTGCTTTCATTATTAAGCAGAACAAAGTGAAAGGGCCTGCACAGGAAATTCAGTTCCCAGGAGTAAAGTGGACTGGCAACATAAGGGTAAATTATTTCTAGCTCGCTGGGCCCATGAGACCTCGGGCCATCAAGGAAGAGATGCAACGTGTAAGTGGGCTAGAGACCAAGGGGTGGACTTAACTATGGACACTATTGCACAGGTTATTCATGACTGTGAAACATGTGCCACAGTTAAACAGGCCAGAAGGATGAAACCTCTCTGGGGGGAAGGGCAATGGCAAAAGTATAAATATGGGGAGCCGTGGCAGGTTGATTGTATCACCTTGCCACGAAGCCGTGATGGTAAGCATTATGTGCTTACCATAGTGGAGGCAAGCACTGGGTGGCCTGAAACATATGCAATACCCCATGCTACTGCCCGAAACACCATATTGGGCCTCGAGAAACAAGTCCTGTGGCAACATGGCACTCCAGAAAGAACTGAGTCAGATAATGGGACACATTTCAAAAATTCTTGTGTAAATACTTGGGGCCAAAGATCATAGCACTGACTGGATTTTTTATCATATCCCCGATCATGCACAAGCTTCTGGTAAAACTGAACAATACAGTGGGTTGCTAAAACTATGCTGAAAGCAATGGTGGTGGAACATTTAAGCATTGGGAGAAGCATTTGGCAGAAGCCACCTGGTTGGTCAATACTCTAGGATCTATCAATCTTGATGGTCCTGCCCAGTCCAGCTTCCTATATAATGTAGAGGGAGATAAGGTCCCTGTAGTACATGTAATGAACATTTTGGGAAAAGCAGTTTGGGTCTTTCCAGCTTCTGGGAAGGGAAAACCTCTCCATGGAACTGTTTTTGCTCAAGGACCTGGGTCCACTTGGTGGCTCATGCAGAAGAATGGAGATGTTCAATGGTTACCACAAGGGAATTTGACTTGGAGGGAGTGCAGTCAGTAATTCCATATATATATATGTACATATATGTGTGTGTGTACTGCATATTAATTATTGGTTGAATATGTATATTAAGCATGACGTAGTGATGTGGAATAAGGGGTGGAATATCATGGTTTTATGATTTTTGGTTATCGGTATTCCACATCATAACATCATGTAGTGCACTGGGACTTAAAGAGTTAATGTTCCAGTTCCATGGACTGTAGATATTTCTGGGTACCTGGTTCTCAGAAGAGAGGAAGAACTACATCTCCCAGAGGACTGTTCGCTGTTCTGTTACCGTTTTCCGTCCCCCAATCCCATTAGTCATGGAACTGGGCCGAACCAGCCCATAAACCGTTGACACCACCGTATGGCTGCAACTGGCAGTGAAGTTGAATGGATTTTTGTCAGCTGAGAAAATTACATACTCATGAAGAGAGTTCTAAATTAATTGGAGTTTAGGACGCTTCCTCCCATCAGTCCATTCTTAAGATATTTGGCCTCTGCAAAGACCTCATTTTCACCATGTGTTTTAATTTGACATAAAATGACATGCTAAAATGAATGCTAAAATATCAAGAGAATGTACGAATAGGCACAAAACCTGTTAATCAACCTAGAATGCCAAGTTATCACCTTACTTGGAGGCATATTTTGTCTCTTAAATTCAACTAATTAGTTTAACATATTATTTTTACTTCTTAAAATCTATGAATAAAACTCTACCTGGGTTAGCCATCTTGCAGGAGAAAATTATGCTAAATCAGCAGTCAGCACTGAAATGCCTTCTAATTTTTAATGCAATGCTGAATGTGAGTTTGCAAATAGTATAAGCAAAGATAAATCATGTCCAGCACGATGCCAGGTGCTCTCCACAAAGTAATTTCTGAATTCTAAATTTCAACCCTAAATTGTTCTATACTTGAAACAAGACATTTTTTCTTCTTTTTCTTCTTTCTGTTTCTGTAATTTTGTCTAATGACAACTTCTGCTCAAATACACATGTAAATAAAATAACACATCTAAGGTGAAGACAGTGCCTAAAATATTCAACTCCTATGATGAACTCATTCAAATGCACTCTCTTGGTACTCAGGTATCACCAAAACTTTCTGCTCAAAAACATTTTTAAACATAGACTTCTAACAGAGCTCAGGTGTGTGTTACTCACACCATCTCACAGAATTGAAAACAGTTCTTTCCTACACTTAAATTTATGGCAAATATTATGTTAGCTGACATAACACATTAAGGGCCTAACACAATTTAAGAGCTAGCAAGATATTGATAGATATTTCCCTTATAATTTCCAACTTTACCGTACAGTACTTTCCAAATAAGTGTTATGGGAATTTATCTTTCCCCTACAGAAATTAGTTAGATAGATTAGCTGGATAGATATAGGTATATATATAATTTCTCTTATTCTTCTAACAGATATATATGGCTTTTCTTGGAAATGTGCTTGAACACTGAGAAGACGCTTGGAAATATTTTGCTCCAAAGATGAAGGTTAACAAGGTCATAGCTGTCTTAGAGTTAAAAGCAAAATGAAAGTCATTATGTAACCCTAATTCTATCTGATGATAATTAACAATTTGGTCTTAAACTGTATGCTTGTATAGGGTTAATCAGACAAAATAACAGAAACCAAATTGCTGGAAAATATTTTCACAGAATGATAGCTCAGTTTTGATCAGAAAGGTGTACCAGCTGAAATCTCTAAGGTCTCATTTCTATAGTTTTGTGTTCCCATCCCTGATTAGAAACTTTGGGATGGATTTTTTGATTCTGAAGCACTGTGGCTAACAAGTAATTCTTCCTATGCCATCTCTTGCAGCTGTCTGCTTGCATTCTCCAGTGTTTCTTACAATCTGAACGTCAAGCCTCCAAAAGACCTTCATCCACCAGTGTCCTCACTCTACAGGTTTTACAAGCACTCAGGATACAGAAAATATTCTCTGCAGGTACTGGGATTAGTTCACCACCACAGCAAGAACAAAAATGTATACAGCAATGGGCTTCTCCGCTGGAAAGAAGTCTGCAGGAGTGTTGTTTCACTTCAATCTTTTAAACAGAAAAAGACTCTTCCCTCATTTATGTGTGGATTTTTTTTCTACTTTTCTTTCCAAAGAATCTTTTCAGGATGTAACTTAAAATGTAAAGATGCAGTAATAAAAAATATTTGAAATGCATACAGAAAAGATACTGAGTCATCAACTTCAAGTTAACAATGCATTTCTTTACCTGCTACATCTTTCTGAATTGAGAACTGCTTGCAGCAGGCATCTTGTTTACACCCTAGATGTTATTTTCATCGCTGGTTTGCAGTTCCATGTAAGTCACTGAATCATTCAGCAATGTTCAAGTCAGTGCTGAGCATCATTCAGACGCTTTACAAAATATTGGTTAATAAACAATATATGTTTACACACAAGTATATGATGTATGATGTACACACTAAGGTTTTAATGCTTGTACAGCGTAGGTGACTGCATTTTCAACCATATTTTCAGTGGTGGCAATAATTTCCTTAGTGATATTTTATAAATAACAACACATTTAGTATTTATTCTCGTGCTTTTCAGTTTTGCCATTTTACTGTATTCGGGGGAGTTCAGCAAAGTATTTTTTAACTACCCTGAAACAGATTCTATGTTTACAGGTTCTGATTCTTATGGGAAAATTTTTAATTACCTGACACGTGCTGTAATGAAAACATCACAGGGCATAAACAGTCCAGGAAATGCAGGTACAATTAAAGGACAGACCAGTTAGAAAAGTCAGTCATCTGGATTGATAAACAAGGTAGAGTCAACTGAAAAAAGTGAAGGCTGATTAAAGCCTTGGCTGCTTTGACCAAGATAAACAAGGGGTGCATATAAGGTAATTATGATCTTGGATTTAGGGAGAGCAGACTTCGCCTTGTTCAGAGTATGTCAAACATCGTGGGAAGTTGCCCAGGAATGTAACATGCAAACAGACAAAGGAGAGATGGGTGATGTCTCAAGACAACCTCTTCAAGAACACCGACGTGTTCCTCTTTCGTGTGCTTTATTTCCTATGTTTATTGTTCACATTTATTTCAGGGAAGCAGAGGTTCCATGTGTCTAACTTAGCATGAAAATGTTGTTACATAATGTATGTATTACCATTCTAGAAGTTTCTAAGTAACATTTACAATAATCACATACTGTAAATTTCAGGTGGGGTTCCCGGTGACATGCAAGGTCCCAGATGACTGGAAAAAGGGTCATGTAACTCCCATTCATAAGAAAGGGAGCAAGGAGGACCCAGGGAACTACAGGTCGGTGAGTTGCACCTCTGTGCCAGGGAAGATCATGAAACAGATACTCCTGGATGACATGCTAGATCACATGAGGAATGAGCATGTGATCCAAGACAGCCAGTATGGCTTCACCAGGGGAAGAACATGCCTAACCAGTCTGGTGGTCTTCTGTGATGGAGTGACTGAATTGGTGGACAAAGGAAAGATGGCCAATGTCATTTACCTGGACTTGTGCAAGGCCTTTGACATGGTCCCCCACTACATCCTTATCTCCAAACTGGAGAGATGTGGATTTGATGGGTGGACCACTCGGTGGGTAAGGAATTGATTGAAAGGCTGCAGACTAACAGTGGTGATCAATGGTTCTATGTCCAGATGGAGGCTGGTAATGAGCGGTGTCCCCCAGGGGACAGTCTTAGGACCGGTGCTCTTTAATATCTTTATCAGCAACATCGAGAATGGAATTGAGTGTACCCTCAGCAAGTTTGCTGATGACACCAAGCTGAGTGGTGTGGTTGACACAATGGAAGGAAGAAATGCCATTCAGAGGAACCTCAGTAGACTCAACAGGTGGGCCTGGGAGAATCTAATGAGGTTCAGTACAGCAAAGTGCAAGGTTTTGCACTTGTGCCAGAGGAATCCCAGGCGTATATACAGACTGGGAGGAGCAATCCTTGAGAGTAGCCCTGCAGAGAAGGACCTGGGGGTTCTGACGGATGAAAAACTTAACATGAGGCAGCAGTGTGCTCTTGCAGCTCAGAAAGCAAATGGTATCCTGGGCTCCATCAGAAGAGGAGTGTTCAGAAGGGACAGGGAAGTGATTGTCCCTCTCCATTCTGCCCTTGTGAGGCCCCATTGGGAGTATTGCGTCCAAGTCTGGGGCCCTCAGGGGTGAGGTACCCTCTGGAGAGGGTCCAAAGGAGTACCACAGAGATGAACAGAGGGCTGGAGCACCTCCCCTATGAAGACAGGCTGAGGGAGCTGTGCTTGTTCAGCTTGGGGAAGTGTCTGAACCCTTCTTTTTTTTTTTCTTGGCTCAAAGCTTGCTTTCTGAGGTATCTTTTGTGATAAGACTCTAACTGACTTACCAAGAAGGCGAACAGTGGGTGTCGCCGTGTGGCAATCAACATCACCTTGAGGTTCCTTCAGAGCTGTTCACCTCCGGAAGACAGTGCTCAAGAGTGTTTACTGGCGGAAGATCTGGTCTGTGACCAAATAACTCCAGCTTGGTATGGGAGACTGGGGAATGATACCATTGTACCCTGTGAAAAAGAGGATGCAGGTGGGCACCTCACTGTTCCCTCTTATCTGCTGGCAAGGCCTGGAAGATGGGAACAGAGGAGTTTCTGCTGAGATCCCAAAGCCAGAAGCTGCCACTCCAAAGAGAGCTGACTCAATCACTTTGGACTTATAAGTTTGTGCTGTTGTCGTAGTAGTCATCAACCGAACAACAACACCTGACTGAAGGTTCAACACTACTGAAGATCAGCGTCTGCACTACAAACAACGCTGGACCCATGGTGGTGACTATCTTTTCTATTGCTCGCCTTCCCTTCCCCATCTCCCTAAGCAACTAGAATTTGTAATAAACTGGTTGGGCTAACATTTGACCTGTTGTATTTTAATCTCGTCATTGAGTATACATATATTAAAGAACCCCCTCTCCCTCCTATAAATGGGAGCAAGACAGGAAGAGAAGGCTGCGGGGTGACCTTATTGCAGCATTCCAGTACATAAAGGAAGCCTAGAAACAGGAGGGGAGTCAAATCTTTGAAAGGGTAGATAATGGCAGGACAAGGGAAAATGGTTTTAAGTTGAAGGAGGGAAGATTTAAGTTGGATATCAGGGGGAAGTTCTTTACCAAGAGAGTGGTGAGGTGCTGGAACTGGCTGCTCAGAGAGGTTGTGGATGCCCCATCTCTGGAAATGTTCGAGACCAGGTTGGATGGAGCCCTGGGCAGCCTCGTCCATTATTAGATATGGAGGTTGGTGGCCCTGCCGGCGGCAATGGAGTTGGAGCTTGATGATCCTTGAGGTCCCTTCCAACCCCAAGCCATTCTATGATTCTATGATAAATTTAAATTATAAATTATATATTGATACCAACTTCTTTTGCTGTACCAAGATTACGATGTATTCTTCATTAGAATTCAAATATACTTTATGGTGTTAATTTTCCAGCTCTGCTAGTCAGTGCCAGAAGTTTCAGACATGAAGTTATTGAGAAATTGAAAACAAATCCCACTTGCAATTAGAATTGTTCCTGTTATTCCTATTTACCAATGCTCAAATAGGCCTGCATCTCATACCTTTGCAAAGATGTTTATAACATAAGAATAATTTGAACAAACTGAGATATCTCTTTCCCTTCAGAATTATGAATACATCAGCTGTAAACAAATGCTTCAATCTATCAAAACCTTTATGGTAACCTAACGATAGATAAAGAAGTAAGCTCAAATTAAATTATAGCTGTGGGATGCAGTAATGGAGTTGTGAGCTCTTTTTATATGGTATAAACAGCATCCACACTACACTTTACTTAGTAAATCTGTGAATTAAAGTTATGTGTTTTAAATAGCACTTATGCATAGAATGATAAACAATCAACCTAAAGATAAGGTCACATATCTACTACCACAAAAAAAAAAAAAATCTAGTCATATTCATTCTACTTCCTACATTGTCTATTCTATCTTATCCTTGTATTTTTCTTTTTCAGAGAACTCCTATTATTTATGTTTCAGTGAATTATACATTATTTTGAAAAAATCAAAATAGTAAAAGCACAGAAAGCTAAATCCATATGAGATGACTGTTTTCAGCCCCTTAGGTTATTATGTGATGAGAGGTTCATCTGAAAAGAAAGGCCAGAAAACAGTATTTTTTAAGTAACATTTGCATACCTTCTGCATGAAATTTTTGCATACTTATGCTAACAAGCTGAATTCTAGGAGCCTATAAGATGATGCAAGAGGACTATTTCTCCGCTTCTTGGGTAATTCAGAGTCCTACAAAAAAAAACTAAGGCTATCTTTAGGAAAACAGCAATTTAAGTCTGAAGTTGCTCTTCTTCCCTTTCCCCAAGAAAGATATGGAGGAGCAACAGATGCACTGGAGTAACTATTGATTAGGCACCTCCTCAGGAGACACATAGAAAGGGGAAGTTACACCATTCCCAGTGCTGGACATTTTAACTTTTTTGTTATGTCCTGGCCAATTACCATAGGGTATTTTATGAAGCCAGACAGATGTAAAAGCATACAAAGAGTTACAATCATTCTTATATGGTAAACATGGATATTCATATAATTTATTTTCTTACTGTAGGGAAAGGTAAGGGCAGATAACCAGTTCTAAATTACCCCCAAAAGGATGAATGATCACAATCCAGTTAAAGAAAGAAAGATTAGCTTACCCATCCCAAGGGTCAGGGCTCACCAAATACTCCAAAAGGAGGGATCTCCAGGTAGAGATCCTTCCCTTGTGGCAGCCAGCCCTCAAATAAGGCTCAGGGAATTGCTTCCACTTGTACTCCGTGGTCTGTATCCCTTCACCAGGTGCTCAATCATTGATTCAGGCCATGACTTGGCAATTCCCATACATTCCACCCCGTTCATGGTGTGAACCAATGATTGAGCTTGTCGGAGGCAAGCTATTCTGTACAGTTTATAATGTAACAAATTATCAAATAAGAAATGTTATTTCCTATCATGACACATATACAATTTATCCCATTGCCATATAAAGAGTCTAGAGTTTACAATTATGTCTTTTCAGCTTGAAAGATGTTCAAAAGTCCATCATTAGATGTCATTGAAGAACAGGATCAGGATGTTGTGAATATCCTTCAGTGACACTGGGACATATCAGTATTCACTTACGCAGATTCTGCCTCTGCTGGTGGTCTTGGTGGGCCATGGATGCCATGAGGAGTAGAATAAGTGTTTAGTTAGTACCAGTATAGGCAAGTCCACTCTCCACAGTAAAATGCACGCAGTATTTCTGTCTTGCGTTAATATTTCTTCTTGCATAGTGGCATGCCCAGGTCTTTTATGCCATACCCTTTGGCCTTATGTTGATGGTTATATTGCTATATCAGGTATCAAAGTTCTATTTTGCCCTAATGATATGATTAGTGTCCCCTTAGCAAGGAAAACTGGGGTTTGCACTATAATTTCTGAGGGCCATTTGCCAATTACTTGTGGCATGACTGTTTCCCCCACTTCTAACAGTCTCCCCGAAGGTGCAAGTAGGCCACACTACTCGGGACCTACTTGCAACACCCAAGGCCATTTTATTTTACCTGTACCCAGTTCCAAGTCTTCATGGGCAGGAAGCAGAATGTGTTCATTGTCCCAACTTGGGGTTTTACAGAAGTATTGTTTCCTTTAATTTATATCCTAAGAGGAGGGGCCCTCTTTTGTGGGTTTATTGCCCATTCTTTTCCTTGCAAGTAACCTGATAATGAACTTACTGCTTTTGCTAGCGTTTTTATTGAGGCAGAAGTAAGCACCAAGTCAGCAATATAATGGTACATTTTCACACCATCATGCTTACTCCAATCTGCCAAAACACATGCTATCTAATTATGACAGAAAGTTGGTGAGTGGACGTATCTTGTGGCAGGACCTAAAAGATCCACTGTCTACCCTCCCAACTGAACTGAATTTATCCTGTAATTCTTCAATGACTGGAATACTGAAGAACACATTAGCCAGATCTAAGACACAATGATAGGTTTTATTTCTCTATTTAATGTGTCCATAAGGGAGGCAATGTTAGGTAGTGCTGTGTGAATTGGTGTGGTCACTTTGTTCAGTTCCCTATAATCTGGCATCATTTGCCAAGTGCCATTGGGCTTCTGGACCAGCTGTACAGGAGAGCTGTAGGAGCTGTGCGCTGGTCTTATAATCCCCACCTTTTCCAGTTCTTGAATTGTTTTGGTGATTTCTGTCTGTCCTCTCAGGAGCCTATGTTACTTCATATTTGTGATTCAGATCAGCTGGGGCAATTGAATAGGTTCACATTTCACATAAACCTGCAAGACTGACTATACCACCCAGATACTAATACTTCTGATTCATAGCGTGAACACTCCAATACTAGTTTGGAAAGTCGGTCCCCATAATATATCCATATCCAATATATATTCCTGTATTGGTGCAACAGATACATTGTACTCCCAAAGAGGTAGACGCCCAACACCCGATTTTAAACAAGTTTGCGTTACTGGAATAATTTCTCCACCATATCCTCCTGTGATGGCTCCTGTTCCAGGAAATTTTGATGGGTCATGATAAACTGTCCATGTCTCAGCTCTTGTATCCACTAATGCCATTACTCTGAATATTCTTTCAGGACCAGTATTTTGTCAACTCAACATAGGGCCTCCAGTCCCCTTTGGCTGCCCTAATCCTTCGGGGATCTTGGCACCTCCCTCCATCCCATGAGAAGAAAAATACCCAAGTAATGTTCTTCCAGAGGCCCAGCCTTGGCTGCCCAAGCCCACTGAGGTAGTGCACATTTATTAGATAGTATTAGGACATCCTTTCTATGATCCTGATACCTTCTCTGCTTAGAGTCGGAGGATGTAAAACATTGTTTTTCATTTAATTGCCTCCACAGATTTAGGAGGACATGGTTGGGTTGTTCATCAGTCTTACAAAGTTATACCCCGGCTTCTGTGAGGTCATTCCACATCTGCCTACAACAGACTCTCACAGGCCCTGTGTTGGGAAACAGCTTGCTTGCTCGGCAGCACGTAGCTACTGATTTACTAATGATTTACGATGTAATCTTAGATGAAAGGGGTAAATTATACCTGCATGGAATGTGGTGTTTCTAGTAGAGTTCTGTACTTAACAACATGTACTGTACACAAAATTAGCCTGGGTAACGGTATTGTTCTCTTATACGCTTGGTCGCATAGACCCTGTATCCCTGGAAGCATGTATGCTATATAAGATGGTGTGTTGCTACAATAAAGTTGAAGCTGCATAACCTCACATTGAGTGTCAGGCTTCCCGCCCGCCTAGGAGGGTAACCCTGTGGGAAACTTGGGGAGTTTCCCAACAATTGGCGCCCGAACAGGGACCAATGCGTAGCGTTTATCGTGGTTAGATAAGTAGGGATCCTACCGGGGAGGCGCGCGTAGTGGCGGACTGCTGTAATCTCCGTAGCGTTTTAGGCGGCGGACGTAGCGTTTTAGGCGGCGGAATTGGATTGAGGTTTGCGGTTCCGGGGGCGGTTGAAGTCGTCAGCTGACGCGGATCCCCTCTCTTCGGCGGTCGCTGGATTACGACGCAAGGATGGAGCGGGAGGTAGCCCAATTACTGTTATTGCGCTTTTTAGAAAAGCAGCTTTCATTATGCTTCTTAGAAAAGCGGGCTTCAGTGGGTGCGTCTTTGCATGCCAGGACATTGCATAATGTCGAGGAGTGGCGAAAGATGGGCAATATGCTATGGGTATGGGATCATGTGATTAATGATCG
>NW_018364533.1:4888-45352 GCF_002078875.1 Numida meleagris | reverse complement strand
TTACTTGCTCAAGGGCATGGCTGTAAAGAGTTTGATGGAATGTGTTGTTTTAATCTTTCTGATCATAGCGAATCAATTCAAAAACAAATTCATTGGTTGCTTAATCACACTTGATCTATTACTAAGGATCATAATCCTATTGATGATTGGTTGCATTCTGTGTTTCCAGGTCTTGCTCCTTGGATATATGATATCATTAAGGAAGGTGTCAAATGGGTTTTAATCATTATTCTACTTGTGATAGTTGCTAGAATATTGTATAGTTGTCTGCTGCGTGCTACCGCGCCGAAAGCTGCGCTTGTTGTGACTGACAACAAGGATTCAGACATCATTCATGATTGGCTACAAGATCAAGGGGGGCACAATCCTAAGGATTGTTTTGCCTTACAACCCTAAAAGAAAAAGGGGGGAATTGTTGGGAAACAGCTTGCTTGCTCGGCAGCACGTAGCTACTGATTTACTAATGATTTACGATGTAATCTTAGATGAAAGGGGTAAATTATACCTGCATGGAATGTGGTGTTTCTAGTAGAGTTCTGTACTTAACAACATGTACTGTACACAAAATTAGCCTGGGTAACGGTATTGTTCTCTTATATGCTTGGTCGCATAGACCCTGTATCCCTGGAAGCATGTATGCTATATAAGATGGTGTGTTGTCACAATAAAGTTGAAGCTGCATATCCTCACATTGAGTGTCAGGCTTCCCGCCCGCCTAGGAGGGTAACCCTGTGGGAAACTTGGGGAGTTTCCCAACAGCCCTGAGTGTGGAATCCTTGAGGGGTATCTTCAGGTTTGGACTTCCCAAGATTGATATTCATTTTCCCATATTGGTCAAATATTGCACTTTGATCTTAGGTTGTCAGTCTCCCAGGTGAGCAACTAATTGAGTGGCCCATTGAATTACGGCCTTGGAGGCCTCCAAAGGATATAAGACTGCTACAAGTGACCCATAGCGATGAGGTAGCTTGCTATGGAATCAAGTCTCCTATCCCCAGAGTGAGTGTGACTAAATCAGGACTTTCAAAAGCATCCTCAAAGATGGCTTCCCTCATGCCTGGCTCCTGTATATAATCCCAGAGCTCTTCCATGGAATTCCATAGGCAACTATGAGTAGTCATATCCAGCTTATGAGACCACATTATTTGGCATGCAACAAGCAACCATGGAAGTAATAAGTGTTTTTTCTTATTGTGCTGTACAGTGGCATATAGTCTTTGTCTGAGGGCAGGGGGAGTGGTGATAGATGCAAGTTTAGAGATTTCCAGATCATTTACAACACTCTCTTCCCCAATATCCCATAGGCAGAGTAACCATGCCAGCACACTCTCTCTTGGTTTCTTACTGAATCCTTGCACTGAAACCATTATTCATCTGCCATTTATAGGCAAGCCATTTCAAGTATTGTCATCTGGGCAGCAGCCACTGGTCAAGGGACACCCCTACAATTTATCTTGCATCTTTTTTGTTTTCTGTGCCACTGTAAGTAGGATCTCAAAAGAATCTGGATCAAGTGAAGACTCAAGATCTGACCTCTTGGTTTTCTCATCTACCACATCTGGGTTACACAGGCCCATTCATTCAGGGGTATTGGTATTTCCTAGTGATATATTCCAGATTTTTTTCAAGGGAATAGGGAGATTTGTTTTTTTCCCCTGTTAATATGGCAAGCTGTTCAAGTCTTTCAACTCCAGCTGAATTCAGTCTCTATGGGTAAGGATCAAGGGAAAGGCTGATAAGGCAGACATCCTGGTGGGGGTCTGTTATAGACTGCCTAACCAGGATGAAGAGGCAGATGAGGTGTTCTATGAGAAACTGGCAGAAGTTGCAGAATCACCAGCCCTTGTCCTCATGGGTACTTCAACTTTCCCAGTATATGCCGGGAATACAACACAGAAGAACCAGAATAGGAGGTTTCTGGAGTGTATGGAGGATAAATTCCTTCTGCAGCTGATGAGAGAGCTTACCAGCAGAGGTGCCCTGCTACCTCTGTTTGTGAACCTACTGTTCACAAGAGTTCACAGAAGGTCTGGTGGGAGATGTGAAGGTCGGGAGCTGTCTTGGACAGAGCAACCATGAAATGGTAGAGATCTCAATTCTTGGTGGAGCCAGACAGCAAAACTGCAACCTTGGACTTCTGGAAGGCAGATTTCGAATTGTTCAGGAGACTGGTAGGGAGAGTCCTTTGGGATTCAATCTTGGAGGGTAAAGGGGTCCAGGAAGGCTGGTCGCTCCTTAAGAAGGAAGTCCTGAAGGCGCAGGAACAGGCTGTCCCCCTAAGCCGCAAGATGAGCTGGCAGGGAAGAAAACCAGCATGATGAGTGGGATGATTTTCCTGAGGCTCCAGGAGAAAAAGAGAATCTATCTCCTGTGGAAGAGGGGACGGGCAACTCAGGGAGACTACAAAGTGGTTGTTAGGATGCACAGGGAAAACATTAGAAAGGCAGAAGCCCAGCTCAGCAGCTGCAGTAAAAGGGAACAAGAAACTCTTACAAATATGTTAACAGCAAGAGGACGACCATGGAGAATCTCCATTCTTTACTGGACGTAGCTGGGAACGTGGCCACTGAGGACAATGAAAAGGCTGAGGTTCTTAGTGCCTTCTTTATGTCTGTCTTTAAAAGTCAGACCAGTTGTCCTCAGAGTACTCTAATCTCTGGCCTGGAAGTCTTGGCTGGGGAGCAGAATAAACACCCCACAATTCAGGAGGAAACGGTCAGAGACCTACTACTCCACCTGGACTGCCACAAGTCCATGGGGCCAGATGAGATCTGAGAGTACTGAGGGAGCTGGCAGAGGTGATAGCCAAGCCGTTTTCCATCATCTACCAGGATCCCTGGTCAACTAGAGAGGTCCCAGAAGACTGGAGACTTGCCAGTGTGACTCCCATCTACGAGAAGGGTTGTAAGGAAGATCGAAGGAACTACAGACCTATCAGCCCAATCTCAGTGCCAGGGAAGGTTATGGAGCAGATTGTCCTGAGGGAGATCCATCCCTTGTGGCAGACAGCCCTTAGATGAGGCTTAGGGAATTGGTTTCACCTGTGCTCCCAGGGCTTCACCAGATGCTCAATCATTGATTCAGGCCATCACTTAGCAATTCCCATACACTTACAAACAAGTAAAGTGGAAAAGTTACAGGTGATACTTATAGCCCCAGAAGTCCATCATGTTGAATTGTATGTGTGCAGCAGGATCTCAGATGATGGTATAGCTAAACCAAGAACAGATGTCTATATCTACATTGTTCTGAAAGTAATGCCTCCTATTTACTTCCATGGAAACTACAAGAGATACAAAATGCCACATCTGTCAAACAGTGATATTGTGCTCTTTGTATCTGTCGTATTTTCCATAAAAAAAATATAAGGCACTACCTTAGGAACAAATTACTATGTTTATTTCTTTCTTCCTTAGTGTTAAATGTAAAAAAAAAATACACTGAATGCTAAGCCTAAGTCACCAGTAGGCATCTCCTTTATATTTGCTGACATAAGACTCTGAAGTTTGTCAAGATAAGACAGGATTAGCTGCTCACTGCTACACTACAGCAATTTCTTCAAGGCATTAAGACAGATTGTGCCAGCCCTTGTTATTATACCATCAGATTTAGCCATCTCATTATTCTATTCATAGTATTATGATGTTACCACATATAGAATTTCTAACAAAAATATAGACTTCTATTTTATTTTCTAATTTTCTATTTATTTTATAGATTCATACACTAAAATATCTGTTTTACTGAAGACAGCAGGTCTGGTTTTATCCAGACTTCGTTTCACCTGAAATGCTGCTATGGCAAAAGAAGTTTTCATTCTTATCATCCTCTGATGATACTAGTAAGAAGATTTGCTCCTCCCTGAAAACAGTTCATGGACTAAAGATCTCAACCCACAGAAACTAAACCTTCAGTTAAGGACAGGTATTTAAATTGATCTAGTAAATAAAGACAGAGCATACCTGGAGATATTGATGTTTTCCCAAAGAAAGATTTTGAGAGAAAGCTGGATTAGGGTTTTTCATAATGTAACAATGAGAAAAATCAACACAACAGAAAGGTGTTACAAGAAAATGCGTAACAACAGAGAAACAGGCACAACAGAAAGCTGTTATAAGGGAAGGGAAAAAGAATACTCACCTGTCTCCAAGGATCTAGGTTCACAGGGGAAACTCCACACAGGAGAAATCTCCAGAAAAAGATCCTCCCGCAGTCGCAGTCAGCACTTAAATGAGGTCTAAGAGAGGTGGAAATAGGCTCCACCCCTTCTGGTTGCAAAGGTGAATTGCCTTCACTTGTGCTCCCAGGGCTGACGGGTCTTTTCCTCCAGGTGCTCAATCAGTGGTTCAGGCTGTGACTCAGCAGTTCCCATACACTCCACCCCTTCACAGCGTGAACCAATGATTGAGTCAGCTGCAGGGTGAGCCTTCCCTGATACAGGAATCTAACACACCGCTTGTACAATTGCCCACTGTGATGCAGGTTGACATAATGTAAGATGATTGACAATCGGTTCATGGTTGAAGTTCATGTTCTGTCTTGGGCCAGTGCTTGATGACATTACTGGAGACATGCAGTTGCTTGGACCAAGGAAGGTTTGTCTCATATTCCATCAGCCCCATATAGTCCACCGCCGGGTGTCATGCTGATCTTACAGTGACACTGGAGCATCTTGATGTCATTTTACTCCTCCTGGTGATCCTGTGGATTAAAAGAGAGTCACAGGGAGTAGTATAGATGTTTCAGAGGTACCAGAAGAGGGAAGTCCTCCTTCCATAGCAAGATACAGGCCATGCTCCTGTTCTGGGTCAAGACTTTGGCTTGCACTGGGGCATGTCCTGGCTGTTTGTACCACGCCTTTTGGCCTGACATCTGAGGCTGCGTACCTACATTGGGTACCAAAGGGGGAGTCCGGATTTGCCACAGGGACATGATTAAGGTCCCCTTAGAGATGAAAACCAGAGTACTGACCATGATGTCTGCAGGCCATGTACCAGGGGGACTACCGATACCCCAACCTCCAAAAATCTTCTCCATGGTGCAAGTAGGCCACACCACCTCAGTCCTACTTGCACCTTCCAAGGCCATCCTATTTTATGGGTACCTGGCTCTAGGTTCTCAGGGGCAGGGAGCAGAAGATTATTTTCATTGCCAATTTGGGGTCTTATCCAAATATCAGTGCCCGTAATTTGGATCCTAAGTGGGAAGGACCACGTTGTCTGTAGCATCTTCAGGGTACTGGCTGTGCCATCTCTAGGCCTTTCATTCAGGTCCCACAGGATTTCATGGAGTCTCTTTGTCCATCCCCTACAAGGGCTGAGCCTTAAGAATACAGTTATAGCATTCAATAAGGCCTGCCCCTGTTGGATTATGTGGCAGGTGTAATCACCACTCAATGTTGTTTTCTTCTGCCCATTGTTGTACAACTGCACCAGTGAAATGAGTCCCTTGATCGCTCCTGATGACTTGAGGTGTCTCGTAGGCAGCCATCAAATTGGTGAGTGCCTTGATGGTGTATGCCTAGTTCACTCTTGGCACTGGATAGGCCTGTATTAACCCAGTTGCTGTGTCAACACAGGTCAGGGCATATCTCACCCACTCGGATGGAGGGAGGGTCCCAATGTAATTGACCTTCCATCATTGGAGTGGATTGCATCCTCTGTGAAGACAGGCTGTTGTTTCAGGCAACAGTTTCGGTCTCATCTTGGCTCAAGCATTGCATTCTCATCATGCCTGGATGATATCAGAGAGTTGTTTGGGCAGCCCCCATGCTTTAGCAGCTGTCCACACTGTCTTTTGTCTGGCACGCCACAGCTCCTGATGTAACCAGTGAATGATGTTCTTGGAGGTGAATCCTCATTCCATCCAACTTGTGCCAGTGTGTCAGCTACATCGTTTCGCAGTGACTGTAGAAGCTGGTGGCCAGAAACATGGTAGACATGTATGGTCCTGTGTCTAAACACGTATCTTTACCCCAGATTGGTTGGGCATGGATAGTCCATTCCTGGGTGGCCCACTGGGCAGTCCAAAGAGTGACCCCAACTATCTGTGCAGCTATTCAGGATACCATCACTGGGTTCCTTGGTGATAACCATCCACACAGCTCGCAACTCTTCCCATTGGCTACTTTGACCATTCCCCTCTTCAAACCAGATTGTGTCAGTGGAGGGATGGTGTGCCACTGCTCTCCACTTGCTCCAGTTACCCTTGCTGGACCCACCCGCATACCAGGCTCCTTCAGGAATGAGATATTTGCCTTCCTGAATGGGACTCTTCTCCCGTGGAGCAACTGTTGTTTCTTTCGGCGCATCACTGTGATACGTCACTGGGCCTAAAATCTTTTGAAGTTCTTCTTTCAGTGGTGATGAAGACAAACTACTCCTCTGGCTCCAGCCCCAGTCATATAACCGATTGAGCCCTCTTTTTCTTCCATAAAGAAACTGATACTATAGAGTTGATCAATGAGGGGATGATTAGCATTAGTTTCTGCTCCTGCATGTAGCCAGGTTGTCAGACTTTTATGACATGCCTTATCCACATATTCAGAAAGTGAGAGCCTGAAGGTAGATAGGGAGAGGCCCAGATATTTGTCTCAACCCACCTTTAGCCAGCAGCTAAGATGCACTTCCCACCTCTATGGCTCCATGGTTTGACCGAAACAGTCATGTTTAGAAAAAACCCTAATCCATCTTCCTCCCAAGAGTATCTCTCTGGGAAAACATCAATACCTCCAGTTAAGCTCTGTCCTTGTTTACTAGGTCAATTTAAATATTTGCTGTTCTACCAAAGCATTCATGTTAAGTGTATGAGAACTGCTGAGTCACAGCCTGAACCACTGATTGAGCATCTGGGGAGAGGACCCGGTCAGACCTAGGAGACTCTTCAACCAGAAGGGGTAGAGCCTGGCTCCACCTCTCTTAGACCTCATTTAAGTGCTGACTGCCACTGTGGAAGGATGGAAAGGCATTACAACAGAGGTGTAACAACAGTAAGACCAGGACGACAGAAAGCTGTTATAAAGGGAGGAAAAGGATTGCTTACCTGCCTCTGAGGATCTAGGTTCACAGGGGAAACCCTGTCTTCATTTCTTCATATTGTGTTGTGCTACTTTAAAGCCATAAAATTTTCTATTCAGATGTGGGAATGTATTTGCATTTAGATTTTTTTTTCTGTGTAGATTTATAACTGAGATTGGAAACAATTTTCTCTCTCTTTTTTTTTTTTTTTTTTTAATGTCTACTTCCTGGGGTAAAACACACACACAGAAGGGGAAGGAAAGCATAATCTGGACCTTCATCGAACTTGAGAGCTGTCTCATGGCAGAGCAAACTTCTTGGGTATACCAAACAGCAGATGCAATGTGTTTTCAGGAAAACTAATTCTAGATAAGGTTAACTAGCATTGCAGATCTATCCTAGCTTTGAAATGGGGGAAAAAAATGAAGGTGTACAGAAAATTTGGGTCCTCTTGTTTAATACCTTAATTTTTGCTGATGTACCATTAACACAGGACAAACCCTTCCATCTCAGGAACGTTTTGGTCTACATACATTTAAATAAATGGATTAGCATCTTTACTCCACTCAGAAACATTCATTGAATACTAAGCTAATGAGTGAAAACCAGGTAAATTTGAATTTTATATAGATACTGAGTGCTAAGATTAGTGTAAGTGAACATTAAGAGTTAACATTTAAAAATAATGTGTAACATAGGCCTCTTGTTGTGTAATATATTTACTTAATAAAAAAGTGAAACTGTTTCCAGTGTGGGCTGATGTATATCCTACAACAGAATTACTGGTAATTGTCTACATAATGATGATTATGTAATATCACATGAGCACCCTCTAGCATTAGACTAGCTTTGAGAATATACCACATCCATGCTGGGAATTAGGAAAAAACCTTTTATTTAGCTTCATAGACAATTGTAAAAATAGTATTATTTAAAATCTAAATTCAAATTCTGCTATTCATCACTGAAGTAACCTGAAAAACATAGATAGTCAACATAATACAGGAATATATGTTGTGGAGAAGGGAGCAACACAGGCTTCATGCTTCACGCATTTCGAATTTATTAAAGATAAATCTTTGTCAAATTTCCTTGATTTTTTTTTTAAAGACATTGCCATAGCAATTATGCAGCACTGACCTCACTTATTCCTTTTCCACCTCCTCCATGTCACAATCAGGTTCTGTTGCACTTGTTTGACCAGATAGTGAAAGCCACTATTTCCCATTTCTCTTTGCTGCGTCATCTAGAGCATGCAGGTTAATTAGGCTTTAGGTGCATGATTTTTTTTCTTATTTGCCTTTAGTTATCCAATTCTATTCCTATTCACAATCTCAAAACAAATTTTTCTTTTCTGCTTTCATCAGGGTATACTTTTCACACTCTCCTCCTCCCTAGTTTGTCAACATTCATTCATACACTAAAGTAATCAAGTGGGTGTGATCTTCACTTCACTTCAGGACATGTTAACATGCAGCCAGCTTTGCCTTTCCAGAAAATTACATGTGTAAAAATGTAAACAGCTGGCTTTGCCTTTCCAGGGGATCAAACTTTTGCATATCCATCATTTGGACCAGAAGCATGGTTTTCACTGTCTTGGGTAACACACTGAGAATTTCACTGGAAACTTGCAGAGCTGAAGTGACAATCTGTTACAGCTGATAATCTTCACTAGTCAAGATGTGTCACACTATCCATCAGCAGGTCAAAGATAAGATGGAATGTGCAATCAAAATAATAGGAAATGTTGAGTTTGGGGATTTTATAGAAGAAATTGTACCAAGTTCTCAATGGTACAATCAGAACTATAATTCAGTCCTATACTGAGTTAACCCAGTCCTATACTGAGTTAAACAATTTTTTCTACTTAAAATTTACAAAAATTTCAGCAACAGTTCGGCAGAATACGCTTTACGGTATCCTTGTCCAAGTAATATTTAAAAAATATTTTTAATACTGTGATGCTGAATTTAGATAATCTACAGTTCTCCTTCATCCCTAATGTCCTTTGAGGATACACTCTCCAACTGTTTCCTGCAAGTGCCTGAACAATGGGAAACATTTGGATTGTAATTATGTTTGTGGCTTGGCCTCTGTAGCTAAATACATATAATGATTTCTAAACAAAAAAAAATGCTTTCAAAACTTAAGAGGAACATGAATGAAATTAACTGGCAAGATTTTATTGGAAAGGGGAAAAAAAAGTCAAACAGTTTATTTCAGTATTTAAGTTGTTTCAGACCATACTGATAGGCTAGTAATCTATAAATTCAAAATTCTCAGATGAGGACTGTTGTCTCAATTTAAAGAGTATGCACAAGTATCTACTAATTTTCTACATTGGGATAATGGTAAATTCTGTTCTTGTACTCAAGATAGGATGCAACCAGTAGCTTTATGTTTCTCTTGGACAACATTCTTCTGTGCTGTGTTTCAGGGAATATCTCCAGCTCAATGGCTCCATTTCAATTCACTTCACCTAGCTAGCCCAGCTGCAGCTACAGCTATCAGCTGTGCAGGTATCACAGCACAGAACTTAGTGCAGAACACAAAAATCTGCCCCAAACCAGGTGTTAGAAAATGCTGGCTATGAGCCTAATCCAAACTCCAGGGAAATACAGCATTTAACTGTACCCAGACTTATTCAAAATTATCTGGGAAGACCTGCAGTCACTGCAGCTTTAGCTTCATCATCAAGCAAACAGGGCAACAATTTGGACAGAGAAGTTGTATAACCTGGGAACACTGCAAAGTTAGCTTGCACTTGCATGCAAATGGTAAACATAACTGTGATTCTCCCATAGGCATGATGAAGTTTAAGGAATTATAATGTTTGACAGAGTGAAATCGTACATAGCTCTCATACTAAGTGCATAACTTACAAAGACAGCTTTTGGGGACTGATGTTTGAAGACAAAGAATAATTCTTTAGAGAAGACTCCTCTTTCATTCAAACAGCACTTTTTATCTCTTTTATTTTGAAACACAGTCTCCCTTATCAAGAAATTTTCTTTATTCATACAACTCCTACTCAGTAGTTAAAAGTCATCTTTGAACATATTTCCAGCTGAAGGTTTGCTCCAGTAATGTAACTTGCACCAACTGTCACTACAACGATTCCTCCAGGACTGTAATCTATTAACAAAAGACATTAAAAAAAAAACTACTGCCAAGCATAATTTGTCCCAGATCTTGTACACCTGGTAGTATTTCAGGCAGAGAATGCAACTTCCTGCTGGGAGTTCAAACATACAGTTGTATGCTTTGCACTTACGCACAGCCACTTTTATCCAGAGGCAGTGCCACTGACTATCTTGAATGGCACAGCAAGCCTATGCCTTCCAGAAGGTTTTTCCATAAGAAATGCAAAAGCAAGACTTTTAAATGAACTTAAAATTGACATTCTCTATTTTATTGAGCTAATATTTGTGGCTCTCTTGGGCTTACAGACAACAGACAGTACAAATTTGGAGCTCTCCTACATTTAACTTCTTCCTTCTTTTTTCCTGAATATCATTCAAATCTCTAAAATGAATGTGGCAGCATCACATGCATGTAGATCTCTGGGGAATACATTTTCTTATTTATACCAAAATCAAAACAGATAAATATGACTGTTTATGTTGCACTTTTCTTTGTGCTGTAACAGGTGTGTAACACAAGCCCTAACAAAATACCCACAACTAATGAAAACATAATTGTATTTTTAATAGTATCCTATTGACACCAAAACATATTAATTGGAAACAAGAAAAAGAAAGACAAGAAACTACCAGTTAGTTGAGCTAAATCCTAACTTTACTCAAAAAAGGCATAATTTCCATCCAGCTTGGATTTTTATTTTAATGTGCATTTATGATACTGCTATGTTTTACTGGAAATATTTTGATGAAGTACAAAAGCTGCAGATTTTTCTTTAAATATATAATGATCATAAATATTTCACTCTTTCACTATACATCAAATGTACCTTGTCACTTGGGTGTTCAAACTTGTGGCTTGCCTGAGCCACTTCGAATGAAGAATGTCTTGGGCTACATAAAGAATATGTAATATATAACGTATGTAAGTAACAAAACCTTTTAATTATTGCTTTTTTTTAATGAAAACACAAGAAAAGCAGGCAACATAAACCTAAAACTAGCAGGCTGGATGTGTCTTAGAATATCTTTATAAACAAAACTAAATAATGGTATGAATCATTACTGGCAGCACTGGAACAGGGAAGACACTTTGCAAATTCTTTTTGAATGTGAGAAAGTTAAGTAGTTGTTTAGAAAACTACCATCTGCCATATGCTGCTTGGTAAACTGGACCGAAAATACTTAGAAGAGACACTTCTCCACAGAGAAGACTTGTTTCCTGTTTGCACTGGATCACGCAAAGTAGAGGCGTTTAATAGAAACAAATGGGTGCCATACTTGGTTCATCAAAAATCATACTTCCATGCCACACACCTGTCACAAAGTAGATTGTGTATTTGAAGTGAATTTACCATAAAGTCAAAACAGGCAGTAACTATCTACCAGTTTTTGTCTAGTGTTTCACTTCCATATTTCTTGGTCTGTTAAGGTAGCAACTTGGAAAGAAAAAAATACCTACCTTTGCCTCTTCAACCTTTATTTCCATCAATGCTATAGCACAAAAATAAGTGATATTCCTACAATAATATAGTAATATTGATTTAAGGAAGGGAAGTGACACACAGATATTGGAATTCAAGAACTTCTAATAGGAAATCTCACTTTAATATTTAACAGTAGTTAATGGGTACAAACAACTTCACACAGTGTCTTTTTGAATTGTAAGGCATGAATAATGACACTTATATTGTTGTTATTTATTGTAAGTGGTACTGAAAGATGAATAAATTGAAGTAGAATATTGCTAAATTCAGTATCTGGAAGAGATGGAGTAAAATGCTTAGACCAAAATTCATTCATCTAAATGAAGACAGTGAATAGAAACAACACTTCCCAGGAATTATCAGGCATTTCACCATCAGCAGTGTCACATACGATGTAACTGTCTCTTAAGTTTCTTATAGTTACTGATAGACTTGTCAAAATGCAAATGACATGACCAGTTTACATTACACTGCATGTTCCACATGATCATCCAGAGGTGTTCTGATCACAGAGTTTCACAGCTGAAACTCTTTCATATCAAAGACACAAAAAACACGTATTAGGCAATCCTACAGCATGTCACTGAAGAAGAGGTAATAATTTGAAAATGCTAATTTGAGAAATGATCATATAAGTTTAGCCTCTGCTGAAATTTTTATGTGCACAGAGAATGTAAGGATTACATGTACAGTTCTAAAATTAATGTAAAATGCTGAATATTTTTTTCTAAGTTTTGAAGATGTCTGAACCCTTCTTTTTTTTTCTTGGCTCAAAGCTTGCTTTCTGAGGTATCTTTTGTGATAAGACTCTGACTGACTTACCAAGGAGGCGAACAGTGGGTGTCACTGTTGGGGAACGCCCCGGTATCCCCAATGGGTTGCCCTACTAGTACTCGCATGGGGAACACACGATCAACTCAATATGAGATGCGTCCAATTTTATTGTAGCAACACACCATCTTATATAGCATATATGCTTCCAGGGATACAGGGTCCAGGGATACAAGCTCTATGCAACGCGCACGCTAACAATATTGTTACCCGAGTAATCTCCATATATGGGATATGTTGTTAACTACAGCACTATGGATACAGAATACTATGGATATGCTGGAATATACTAGAACACACTGGAAACACCACATTCCACGTATCTAGGGATTACATCATTACATCATAAATCATTAGTAAATCAGTAGCTATGTGCTGCCGAGCAAGCTGCTTCTCAACAATTCCCCCCTTTTTCTTTTAGGGCTGTAAGGCAAAACAATCCTTTGGATTGTGCCCCCCTTGATCTTGCAGCCAATCAAGAATGATGTCCGAATCCTTGTTGTCAGTCACAACAAGTGAAGCTTTTGGCGCGGTAGCACGCAGCAGACAACTATACAATATTCTAGCAACTATCACAAGTAGAATAATATTAAGATCCATTTGAAACCTTCCTTAATAATATCATATATCCAAGGAGTAAGACCTGGAAACACAGAATGCAACCAATCATCAATAGGATTATGGTCCTTAGTAATGGATCGAGTGTGATTAAGCAACCAATGAATTTGTTTTTGAATTGATTCGCTATGATCAGAAAGATTAAAACAACACATTCCATCAAATTCTTTACAGCCATGCCCTTGAGCAAGTAAAAGAAAGTCTATAGCAGCTCGATTCTGCAGAACTGCATGGCGAAGGCTGTTCATATCTTCTAACATTTCTTCAAGGATCTCTGACGTATGATTACTCTGTTTAACAGTCCAACAAGCAAGACGTTCAATCTGCTTCAAGGCTTGGGCGGCAGCAACTCCTGGGGCTAGGAATGAGGCAAAAATCCTAGCAGTCACGCTCCACAACTGTACCTTGTCAGAACAGGTGCTGTCAAGGATTTTGAGAGACCGACACTTTTTGTGAGAAGCAGTTTTAAGTTCCTTATCAATCTTTAACCATTCTATAAAATAATAGCACTAATCATATTAATAATATAACCATCATAATTCAATCAGAACCTCTATTGACAACACACTAAACATAAGAAAAGATACAAGGCAAACAGCATAATGACAAGAAATACTGTCAAACCCATTAAAAAGAATGAGTTCCAATCAACATACACAGCAGGAATCAGAAACTCCCTAAGCTAATCTATTATTACTTATTGACCCTTGAAAGGTGACAAACCACCAGAAAGGAGAGAAGAAACACGGCAGCGGTGGGTGCGATAGGTAGTGCCAGCAGGGTGTCCCCTGCTTCAAAGTGCACTTCTCCTCTCTCACCCACCACAGACTCTCTCCTGCTTTTATTCTTCTCAGGGTCTGCAGGGTTTTTTCCATTTGTACACTGCATCCGCATGGCCAGTGCGATATACAGAGCCCAAGTGGAACACCTGTTCATAAAGCAAAACAAGCTACTAAGGTCAGCTCTCTCTATGAAACAAAATATTTACAACTATAGACTCAATTGTCAGTTCCCTTAGAACTATCAGAGTATCCCAAGATCATTCTATAGTGAGGGGCGTTTGGGCCCCGGATATAGGTGCCAATTGAAGGGACCAGTGAACTAAAAATCTGTTGGGCAATACTCCAGAATCCTATATTAGACTCACATGTGGAATCGAAGTAAGATAGTGTGCACCTTTGTCTCGAGTGATGCGTAGTCATGTTTTCGAAATCCTGACTAGTGGGATGAAAAACAGTTAATCATTCTATAGTACAGGGTCAACCCTTTGCCTGGGATTCCTTTCCAGGTTTTGCCTTCACAGATTAAGAAAATGCTAAATGATAGGCTAATAACATCATAACCAAGAATTATTGACAATGAGGTGGTAAAATTACACTAAAAGAGTCATTCCCTAGCATTGGTAACATCAAATCCTGTTCAATTCACATTTTGTCTCCTACTAAAACAGAAGCAGCACACAGTAACCTAGATTATCCAAAAATTTCAACACAAGCAAAGTCTTACATAATCTCTCTTGTGGCATGTCTCCCGTATTTCCCCCCTTTTTCTTTTAAGAATAAATTGCAGCCGTGTGGTTTGACACCTGTAACATACAAAGAGTTAGTTAACTGATATTTTTTAGGGAGGGCGGGGGAAGTGGATATTCGTCTGGGATAGTCAGCCATAGCAGTTGTAGAAACAAATGAATGCACAGGACTCCAGTCCAAATCTTTTTAGTAGCAATATGTCGTCAGGAGGGAGAAATCCAGTTCGTTCTGCGGATCTACTGGGCTAGGATCAAAAAGATTCTCTAGTTGCAGTCCATCCTTGTCTTTAACAAAAGTACACGCGGGCAGCAGAAGCGGAACGGCACGGCGAGCAGAGGTGGGGGCGCGGGCAGCAGCGGCGCAGCGAGCGTCGGGGGGGGTTACAGACGGCGGTCGCGAGGCAGGGAAAATCTGGAGTGAACTGTGGCCGCGGGTGCTGCGGGCGCCTCGCAGCAGCGGCGGCGGCGGTGTTCTCCGAGGGCTGCACTCTTTCTTCTCCCCGACTGGGGGAGGGGTTGAAGTCCCGGATCGGGTCCGGCAGAAGCTGCTTTCCTCATCGAGGGGCAGCGGCAAGTAGCCGGAAGGATTCGTCCTTCCCTGTTGAACTTGTTTGAGCGCTGCCGAGATTCAGCGTCAAACAGGCAAAAGCATTCCAGAGTCTTATGCAAACTTTGTCCCAAAACTGCCCCATCAAAAGAAAACCCAGATTTCGAAAACTCAGGGGCATTTTTGCTTAACCATTTAGCAAAGGTAACTCATGCTGAAGGTAGATACAGTTCGATTCTGAAACTTTAAAATTCTCTGTACTTCTTTGGGATTTACTTGTTGCTCCTTCGTTAGAGAGCTCCCCATAGTTCCCAAGCAAAACTGACTCATAACAGTCACGATACTTTCTCCACGTTTTTCATGCAGCCCTGAGCCTTAGCCCAGCTCAGCAACTGCTCCAAGTCCTTTGATCGGACTGCTTCACCTCTCTTAGAGAGAATAAAAAGCCCATTCGCTTTTGTAAAAAGCAGGTAAGTAACCAGTGCGCTACCGGTTTATCCATGGTGCACTGCATCTCCGTATCCCACCGCCTGGCGAGCTATGTTAGCCCATTTTGGGTGACCAACCGATACAGCAGAGGTTGCGCCCCTGGACAAACACACCTTGTTGGGAGAAGGTGGGGGTGGAGGCAAAGGAGGGGGTAAATCTTCATTACCCTCTCCTGGGGGAAACAAAGCAGATTCGGACTCAGGGTCCCCTGCAACAGCAGTAACAGGAGCAGAGGGAACAATACTATCCATATTTTTCACCGAAACAGGTATACCTAAGGAAGGGTACGGCCGATCCTGGGTACCCCTCTGCGCCACAGGTGTTGATAACCCCAGCTGCTTAGCTGCTTGATCCGCAACATCCTGTTCCACCTTGTGGCGCTTAATACAATTAATAATTTCTCGCCACAGTTTCATTAATTTCTTTGCCTCTTTACGATCATTAATCACATGATCCCATACCCATAGCATATTGCCCATCTTTCGCCACTCCTCGACATTATGCAATGTCCTGGCATGCAAAGACGCACCTGACGAGCGACCATAATCTAATAACTTAGGGATTAACTTCATCGTCCCCGCTTTTCTAAAAAGCATAATAAAATCTAATGGGTCAGGAACTAATTTTAACGTCCCCGCATCGACCCCCTGCTTTTCTAAAAAGCGCAATAACAGTAATTGGGCTACCTCCCACTCCATCCCCGCGACGTAACGCAACGTAATCAATTCACCAGTGAAGATAGATGGAGCTGCGCTGGCCAGCATCTGCAAAAGAAGGCACGGTAGACCCCGGATCCGCTACCCTTGGCAAGCCAAAAAGGCTTCTCCGCTGCCAACAGTGCAACGGAGGAAAATGCGGTCCGCCCTTCACGCTCCCTGGGTAGGGTCCCTATCTAGTAATCATTTGTCCCTGTTCAGGCGCCAAATGTTGGGGAACGCCCCGGTATCCCCAATGGGTTGCCCTACCGGTACTCGCGTGGGGAACGCACGATCAACTCAATATGAGATGCGTCCAATTTTATTGTAGCAACACACCATCTTATATAGCATATATGCTTCCAGGGATACAGGGTCCAGGGATACAAGCTCTATGCAACGCGCACGCTAACAATATTGTTACCCGAGTAATCTCCATATATGGGATATGTTGTTAACTACAGCACTATGGATACAGAATACTATGGATATGCTGGAATATACTAGAACACACTGGAAACACCACATTCCACGTATCTAGGGATTACATCATTACATCATAAATCATTAGTAAATCAGTAGCTACGTGCTGCCGAGCAACCTGCTTCTCAACATGTCACCGTGTGGCAATCAGCATCACCTTGTGAACATTTGAAAGCATTTCCTTCAGAGCTGTTTGACTCCAAAAGAGAGTGATCAGGAGTGTTTACTGGTAGACAGTGAGACAGCTCCCCAGTTGAAGAAAGACAGGGAATTCTAGAGAGAGTCCAGCAGAGGGCCACAAAGATGATGAGGGGCCTGGAGGATCTCCCTTATGAGGACAGGATGAGAGACATGGGACTTTTCATCTTGGAGAAGATGGAGAGGGGACAACATCACTGTTTATTAACATCTAAAGTGGGAGAATCAAATGGATGGGACCAGGCTCTTTTCAGTGCTGTACTGTGACAAGACAAGGGGCAATGAGAAAAACTGCCACAAGGGAAGTTCCATGAAAATATGTGGAGGAACTTCTCTACTGTGAGGGCAACAGAGCACTGGAACTAGCTGCTCATAGGGGTTGTGGAGTCTCCTTCTCTGGAGATATTAAAACCCTACCTGGATGCTTTCCTGTGTAATCTACTTCAGGGAATCTGCTTTGGCAGGGCTGTTGGACTAGATGATTTCCAGAGATCCCTTCCAAACCCTATGATTTTATGACTATGATTCTGTAATAAAGTAGATTTTGCTGGACAGCTAGTGTTATCATGTGCTCAATTTTATTTTCCATAAAGTAATTCTAGCAAATGTACACTATATCTTATTTAACTAAGAGGTTTAAACAAATACTAAGGCATATTAGAAAATATATATATATTAGGCAGTACCATTACAATCATATTCCATTTTTTTAAATCATAGCTACTATACAGATGCTGATTCTCTTCATAGATTAAGTGAGAGCATTTCTTTAATATGGTGATGATACTTATAATAGAGGTTGATAGTGTCAATTTCATTATTTAAAATGAAAGAAAAAGAAGTTACAGTGTCTGTGCTGCTATCTTTTCCATCAGGACACGATGTTTATATGAATATATGACTTCCAAATTACTTAGTGCGTGAGTACTTGCTGAAAATTCTAGATGGGTATGCAATGACAAAGGAATTATGTAGGAAAGGTGTAATCACAGAAGAATGAAAACTCTTTCTGGAAAGCTTCTCTGCTAAACTAAACAGTAAACTGTGTGCAACAGCTGGACAGCAACATATGAGCTGTTCAAATGAACAAGAACAAAGCAACAAATCAGTAAAACCCAGGAATGAACTCAGAGAGTCACATACACCTGGAAGCTTTCAAAAGCATAACGAAAAATAGTTGTGTTGTGCATACACATTACTTCAAGTAATAATAACTAGCTGATCACAGTCCCACAACCTGTTCTTGACTTCATTTTAGTCCTTAGACAAGGGATTTTGAGAAAACTGATAGCTGATCTGATCTTCATTTTAGTATGGCCAATTACTGGAGGAAATGGTTCAATATATATATACCTGGAGAGAGGCTAAGGCAGGAAACAAGGCCAAGATGATTCCCACCTGTAGGAAATACCCAAATAATTTATCAGGACGGTATCTCTGATAAAAGCAGATTTTATTTGCTATTGCAATGGCAGGCGTCCTGCAAGCAGAAGCACACCTATGGACAAAATGTGACAGCTTTTGTACCTTGTTTCCCCCCCCTTGCCTGCCCCCTCCCCTGTTTCCGCATTGGCTGGGTACTCCAGGTTCACAGTCTTATCGAAGGTTTACATTTGTTCATTACATTCTGACACCTGTTAAGTCATGTGCTATCTTGTGCAAGTCAGTCACCATCTTGCTGTTTCCAAGATGTCTCAGTACTCTTCTTATTGTGTTGATATGGTGATTTTCTCCAAAGCTTCTTCCATTCTCTCCAAAGAACGCTTCCTCTGTTAAACAAAGAGCACCGAGGGGGGATGCCAGGCCTTCCTGATGCCTCTTTAGGCACTTCCTTGGGCATGTCATGACTTGTTCTCTGGTTTGATCAGTCTCATGCAGGATATTCTTGCAATGTGTATGACAAAGTATAACATATATTTTCATGCTGGCTGTACATAAATTGTTGCTAGCAATATGTATATTGTTAATTATTTAACTTTTCCTCCTTAAATTCTCTATTACTCGGGTCCTGTCTATCCAGCACCAAAAATTAGTAGTTTTTCTAACTTGTAAGGCTCAGAGGTATTTCAGATGGCTGGACAGACAGGAGCTGCAGTCTTTGTGCCTATAACTTACTCCATCTACCCAATCTCTATAGCTATAAATCACTTATATTCTGATGCAGAAACAACATTTGATTCCCACACCGACTGAGTTATTACCAATTCTAAGCAGTTAAGGAATACCAGTGAGAGAGGAAAGGGTTAGAATACAGTTTCAAACAAACAATAAAAGATGGATGCAGGTTTATGTGGCAAGGAAACCTAGAAGTTGCTGATTGGTCTTTGGAACTCAACTGGAGAATACATCCTGAAGAAAACCAGCCGAAGCTGGGTCACCCTCTTCAACTGTGCCAAGGTCAAAAGTACACAGTGAGGAAGAGATATGGCCTTTATCCCCACGACCCCCAAAGATGACCACCAGGAGGCACTACGTGTGCTCAAGGGGTGTGACTCAGGGGTGGAGTGTATTATAATGATTTATCAGAATTAATTGTAATAGCCCCTCCCTTCCTCAGGAATGCTATGAATAGGTATGCTTTTGATCTTTAAATATGGAAGTTTTCTTCCTTTCATTGTGCAAGCTAGGATGGGGATACCCCCCTTGCACCCAGCATGTGGGCACAGCTGTAATATATATACCTGCTTTATAAGCTTACCTGGTTGTAAAGTTTGTTTCTGCAAGTCACCAGGAAGATGGGGAAGTTAATGATAGTAAAGAAAGGAATTCCAGCAAACTTGTCATAAAGCGGGGATAGTCAACACCATGGACTAGCAACATCTCATTGATCTGTAGGGGGCTGCGGGTCAGTCAGCAAAGTCTCATTGCCCTGCATGGTCGAGGGGGTACTCATTCTACCTTCAAACTCTTCCGTTTTTATCCTCTTCATTCCATTCTCTTGCACCTCTAGTTGCTCAGGGCAACAGTACCTGCCTCCCCTGACAGGTGATCAGCTGTTGATCATGCAGCAATAACGTGCCTGCTGCCTGGTGGGCCAGGGGGCATGTATGCTGACTCCATATTGGTCATTTTCTCCAAGACAACCCTAAAAGTCAGCCTGATCTGCAAACAACAGCCAAGAGCCAATTCTTTCTGCAGTCTCAGCTACATGAGTTCTTATTGGCCTATCATGGTCTCAGGAAGATGCCACTGAACAATCCAAAACAACAGAGCTTTCTTTCAGCTTCTCACAGGTCTCTGCATGATAAAGGTGCTTGTTTCTCTTGTAAAATAGCTCAGAGACAATCTGAGTAAAATATGTTACAATATAAACAAACAAAGAAAGAAATAAAACGCCAAAATAATAGATTAATGGGCTTAATTAGATGTTGTACTATTTATGAGCCAAAACTTCTTTAACGAAAGAACTGTATGATCAACAAAAATACCTAGAGGACAAAGAGAGATTTACTGTTTTTCCTAGATCAGGCAGTTATGTTTGATGTTTGTTTAATATAGTGTGGGTGTTTTAGAACCTCCAAGCCACATTTATTAGATTTTACAAATCTTCTGAATAAAGGTATTCTTTGCCTTATTTATTTTACTTCCCACAAAAATTTTAATAAATTTTATTTATTTTATTATTTTATTTATTTTATTATTTATTATTTTATTTATAGAATAACATTCCAGATTTATATGCAAAACATTGACTATATTGCAGTCATCAAGACTTTCTGTGTGTGTGTAATATGTACGACAATATGTGACTATGAGGTCTCTATCCAAAACAGTTTGCTGTGTTTCATACTGGAAGAAGGATTCTCAAAGGTAGTATAGTATTACTCCTATACATCACTCCATGCACACTGAAACAAAGTTCAAAATCATTGTCTTTTATGCAATCTCCAAAAGTCAACAATATATCAACACTTCTGACCTGAAAAGAACAATGTTAGCTACCTGAATTACAGTTAATACTTTCACACTTTGTTTATTGACAGAATTTATACTAAGTAATTTTTTTTTTTAAGTACAGTTCTTTTGTTCTGTTAACATGTTATGAGTAAAGAAGGAGGAAACTGAAGGGAAAATCTCCAAGGAATCCTATGGTGAGACACAACAGGAATCAGAAAAAAAACACTGTTGAAGTACCAGACAGGGTAATAATGCACACGCCAATACTCAGAAGTTCAAAATTCAGTGTTACAGTGATACCAGATGGAGTTCATTAGCAGATGGTATGCCTAATTAACATAGCAGAAAAGAAGAGAACTTGTCCGGAAATTCCTAACAGCAGTGGTTCTCTATTGTTCCACATAAGAGATGGAGATACACATCTTAAAGTATTCAAATTCAAGCCCAAAGTTTCTATCTATGTATAGTAAAACAATATTTTTTTTAGAAAAAGATATTGAAAAACTGCTTTAAAAAGTTTCTAGGACACTGGCAGATCAAGGCTGTGAAGGAAGGGTGTTTGTCCTTCTCCAATTTAAACACTTCTACATACAAAACCTGGATAGGTGTTTTAAGAGTGTGCATTCTACATGCCATGGGAGTGTAAATGTTAGGACAATACCTTGGATTTCATCTACTGACTCACAAATAGTTTTTGAAATTCATGAAGTTCTATTATAAACATGATTTAGGTTTCCACTTAAAACTTGATTAGAAAATTCTAGTTCTAATGAGTCTAGCTGAGAAGGCCTCTGTTATATTCCCAACACAGACAACTAGTCATCAGTTAACAGGAGTATGATTTTGGACATTAATTCAACATGGAAAAAAAAAAAAAAAGAAATATAGTGCTTACAGGTTGAGCAATCCAATCCAAGAAACAGTCATATTTGGATCAGTTTCTTTTAATAGTTGTTGCAATCTGTAGTATAGATAAACTTAATGACTACAAGCTGTTTACATGCAGCATGGATACATGCATAGTCAAAGAGGATAATATTATTTATTCCACAAGTTTTTTTACATACAGTCTCACGAAATGCATGGAAAAACTAACATATATTGTAATGGAATTTACTTTGCATCCCCCTGAGAACTCAGTGAGCTCTTCTGTCTGAAGCAGAACCTGCCAAAAATATCTGTACCTTTATCATTATAAAACGATTTGTGCTATCTACTTTGTATGAGAATGAGCTATGGAATGACTTAAGACTGAGGTAGTAAGGTTCACTCACTGTGTAGAATTACACGGTATCTGCTAGTAAGCTACCACGTTAAAGCTTCCTTTAGGTATGTGTTTCAAGGTTTTACACATAATCAAGATTATGAGGGAGCATGATCAATCTAAATACTTTAAGGAGAGATTCCCTTTCTTCCACCATGACATTGACCTGCCTTAAGTTGACAGGTCCTCTGTGCTATAAGAACACCAGGCTTTGTGGTGAAGTAATGTATACCTAAACAAAGTATGTGGGAGGTTCTCAGGACTAGGAATTACTTCTTACTTGAAACTTTGACTACCACCAAGGCAGTTTCATTTGTCATCCTTGTTTCTCTCTCGAGTTAGGGCAAACAAGTAAACTGAGGTCAGGTACATTTTAAGATGTTACAGGTTCGGGGCACTCTATTATGTGTATTGTAGACAGGTGGATTTTAAAAAAAAAAAAAAAAAAAAGGAATTCTCAATCCAGAATAAAAATAGCAAGTAGATGTTAGGTTGGAACAGGCTAATGAATCTGTTGAGATTCAGCCTTGGGCTAACCCTTCACATGAATGTTTACAGACATGCCAGAGTTCCAAAACTTTTACAATACGTTGTCAGCAGCATACATATTCTGTTCTACTAGAAATCCTGTTTGATGGGGTAAAGAGACTTTAAAAATATATATATATATTTGACATTTGAGGAGATTTGCTAACTATCGACATTGAGCTGAAAAAGACAGAAAAAAAAACAATTCAGAGATAGCATTAGATGGGTTTTCACACTTCCTGGTACTTCTTAATCTTTCCACCTCCACTTTCAGCTCTGCCACTGGGTTGAGCAGATCATCCACCAGCTCACGCCACACACAGGTGGTATCTCTGCTACCCCCTGGTAACAGTGACAGGCTCAGATACTCCTTCTAGCCAGAGGCGTGAACAGCTGTATGTTTACACGAGCACTCAGTCTGGGTTGACACATTCTTTCTTGAGAAGGCTTTCAGCCGAGAGGAGATCATGGCTAGGTCTAGTTCTCCTTGGAAGGACAGTGGCCACTAGGTAAGCTGACATCATGAGCCAGAAGAGTGACTCTGCCCTCCATGCATGCCCTGCCCTCTGTGAGATACCACTCCAACAGCTGTGCCATGCTCTGACAGACACACCATGCCCTGTTTGACTGCCCTGTTCAACATGCTTCTAGTCACTCATGTTCTGCAACACTTCTAAGGTCTGTGTAAGAAAGAGAAAACATCTCTCAAGACATCACTGGCATTTTTGTCAAAATCAGTGCAATTTTGATACATAACATTGGTAAGATGAGGTCACGGAAGTATTTTAAACTGGTTAAGAATTCATGATGAATTTGCAGTCTCTGTTTTTCTAAATATGACCAACATAAATATAACATGTATAGCAAAAGGCTATTTAATAAATAAATCTAAAGAATCTCACTTTTTCTTTTAAATGTTTCAAGCTACAGAATTACAAAATAAGAAAAAAAATATCAATATACTCTTTACATTAAGGGTCACTTAAAGCTTCAGAATTCCTTGCTAACCAAGGGCAAACAGTGGTACATAACTTGAAACCTAAACTGTGCATCATTCTCAAATTTTAAAATAAATAACCATACTGAAAAAAAAAAAAAAGAGTATGATCAATATAGACATCCAGATATCTTCCATAAAGGGACAGTTTAGCCATGAAGTGAAACATGTTTGCACAGGAAAGAGAAGAACCCTGACAAGTGAGTGAAGAATATGTCCTCCTCTGCCAAAGTAAAAAGATACTTCAGCTGATCATATCTCTTAATTCAGAGCCCTTTTCTAGGTATTAGGGTTATATCAAGTCATAAAGGATTCATATTAGAAAGTCAGAGTTTGCTTGAAAAGTAAGAGTGGAATTTACAGAGGTTTGAGAATTTTGAGTGTGCAAGGCTCACTTTTCCTGCTATAGAAATACAGCAGTTCTCAGATGTGAAATTCAAATTTCAAATTTTCAAATCCTGATCAAAATATTCTAAAAGCTCAATGGGATTCTGTGCTGTAGTTTTTCTTAGAATCTCTCAGATGTTAAGAAGTTTTTTAAAACATTGCTCTTCTGTTTAATTAGATTTGAGATAAAAATCCAGGCAATATATCTTTCTGTATTTTTTATTTTCCTACTCTCATTATCTGAGATGATGCAAATCATGATGATACTGGCAAAAATAAATAAATAAATAAATAACAATAAATAAATTATCCCAAGTCTTTGGACTTCAGATGAAGTGATTGATTCAATACCCACAATACTAGACTCCCTACAACTAAAAGAGACCTCTGTCACTTTTGTGGATACAAGATCTTTGTGTGTAACTTAGCTCCATCGCCAAAGCCACCACTAAATATAGCTGTTGTATTAACAACCACAGCTAAAATAGTATTGAATTGATACAACAAGGCAAAATATTTTCAGATTGAAAGAGAGGAGATTTAGATTGGTTGTAAGGAAGAAATTTTTTACAGTAAGGGTGGTGAGTCACTGGAATAGCTCAGAGAGTTGGTGGAAGCTCCATCCTTGGAGACATTCAAGGTCAGTCTGGATGAGGTTCTGAGTAACCTGGTCTAGCTGTAGGTGTCCCTATTCATTGTTGGTGAGTTGGATTAGATGACTTCTGAAAGTCCATTCCAACTCAAAAGAATCTATGATTCTATGTATGTAGTTTCATATTTTTTCTTCTCTTTCTTCTCACCAATGTCAACAGAAGACAGGCTAAGTTAAATAATTGAGTGTGCACATAAGATGAGAATCAGGCCACTGAAAGTGAAGACAGATAAAGACAGACAACACCAAAACTTTTGAGTGAAATCAATGTTCCTGCAGGGCCAAATGACAATCTCATTAATTTCCAAGAAAGAGGAATCAGTTACCATAGTAACACGAATAACATTGGCTTTTACACTTGAAGAAATTAACTTTTTCCCAAAATATTCTAAATACCTCTGCAAATGAAGGAAGATAATTGGGGAAAAAAAGAGTAAAATCTGAAAGCATCTGGGACCAAGATTTTAACAAGAAGAGAATGAAGACTTTGAAAGATAATGTGACTGGGTTACAAAAAAATAAGGAAGCAAAACCTAGAATGCTATAAAAGAAATAATACATGAGACAGCAGATGGAAACTGGGTTCATGACGTTAAACCTGATAAAAAGTGTCAGTGTGAGCAGGAGCAGGGCAGATTATTCGAGGCAACATCAACTTCATCTTTAACTCAACAGAGCACAGGAGACTATATGCCTTGGTAGAAACCCACATCTGAGACTTCATCTTATGTTTCTCACTCATAGGAGCCTCTTTGTGCATGACACTATGTGTGCTTAAGATCTTTAATTTTTTTGTTCCAGGAGCAGAGTGTGGCACAGAGCAAAGAACAGCCAGACTGGAAAGGAGTGAAGACTTGGCTCAACAATTTTTTTGCAAATGGTATGAATTCCTCAGTGGTTTAAACCTTACTTGTAAATTCCTGCCCTGCATTTTGTATTATATCTTAGAATCTATGATCATAGAATCATAGAATGGCTTGGGTTGGAAGGGAACTTAAAAGTCATCTGGTTTCAAGGCATGTGCCTTGGGTAGGGTTGCCCATCATTAGACCACGTTGCCCAGGGCCCCACCTAACCTGGCTTTGAATGCCTGCAGGGATAGGGCTTTTACAACTTTTTTGAGAAACTTGTTCCAGTTCCTCATTACTCTCTGAGAAAAAACTTCCTCCTAACATCTAATATAAATCTATCCTCTTTTAGTTTAAAGCCATTCTCCCTTGTCCTGTCACTACCAGGTAATGTGCAAAGTCAGTTTCCCTTCTCTTTATAAACTCCACTCAACTACTGGAAGGCTGCAATGAGGTCTCCACAGAGCCTCCTTTTCTACAGGTTGGACAAGAACAGCTTCCTTCATCCTGCTTGAGCCCTCTGATCAGATGTGTGGCCCTCCTGTACCCTTTCAAACAGCTTTCTTGTTCTGGGGACCTCACACCTACACAAAACACTTCAGATGGGGCCTCACACAGTCAGAGCAGACAGGGACAATCACCTCCCTCTCCCTGCTGGCCAATGCTCTTTTGATGCAGCTCAGAATACAGCTGGCTTTCTGGTCTGAAAGTGCACATTGATGGCTTAAGTCCAGCAGAACCCCCAAGTCCTTTCCACAGGGCTGGAAAGATAAGAAAGATCAATCCAGCTGAAAAGCGAGCCAAAATATTCTGAAGTTGATGAAAATTGGGTGCTATCTAAAAATTGTAATTTATAATGTGTCCTCCTTCAGTAGGTTCTTTGTCTTGTTCTATGTATTTTAAGTAAAACTTAATTAAAAGCTGGAACAAGTGCTATGCTGAAGTTCATATGTCTGGTTTTATGAGCAGAATAGAGGTTTTACTACCTTGTCTATCATCAGCACTAGATAGTGATGGATTCTGTATCACATTATGGGGTCAAGTCAATGCTCAGATACTGTCTTCACCTCAGTACTGCAAAGATAAACCTATAAGTGATGCACCAATGCACTCTAAAGCATCATTTTCTGACCCTGTTTTATAACATAAGTCAAGTAATAAATAATGCTTCTGTTAAAAATTAAACTTCATTTCATTTACTCAGAATACGATAGGCACCAGAAAGAATCTGCAGGAAATAAACTCAATATTAAAAGTAAATCTAATGAATTTGTGAGGATAAATGTACCTAAACTTCCACAGTATTTTACAGTTTGAAATATGTTTACTCAAATTAGATGCTGTGCAATTAGCAGCAAGGTTATATAAAAGTAGCCTTCATTTTTTGCATTTCCAGTAACAGTTATTTGTACAAACAATTCAGGAAATTGTAAACAAGAAAAGGCATAAACTAAGCACACAAAGACATGAAAGAAGACATAGACTGGCCAAATATTTTTTTTTTCAAAAGCAATTGTAGAAATATACGTACCACAATGTTTTCACAATGTGGATATGTGCCTGTTTGTATCCTTTGTGAGCTAAAAGGAATGTAACTTAAATGTAGATCAAGTCAATAAACTCATAAAACTAGGAGAGCTATTAAAAATACATTTGAGAAATAAGCTCATCAAATAAATTTGTCACCAATAACTTGATAAGCTTGACCATGAAGAGAAGTTACTCACTTTCATTGATTAATGAATTGCAGGAAAAGAATACAGGTATTTGGTATAAACAAATTCCCCGTGGAAAGTTATCTGCTTTATATAGGTTCCAGAAAATTATCAGATACATAAATTCCAGTGTAGCCATTTTACTTTTCAATTACCTGGTTAAAATCCCTAAGATATCACCAAGTCTTTTCTGTGATTCTCTTCAGTTTGAACAAATTCCTTCAGTTCTTTTCCTTCCTACCTACCTGAACCTGCTTGGAACTCACTGAAAGCAAACAAGAAAATTAGAAAAACAAAAAAAAAAACCCTTAATTTAAACAAAACATTAAGTGCATCACAACGTTACTGATGGAAAGCTGCCTAAATGCAGCTTTCATCCTGCTGGCTCTTGTCCTGCTGGGGAACATCAACCACTCTGACATTTGCTGGAAAAGTAGCACAGCAAGCCATAGGCAATCCAGGAGGCTCCTGGGATGTGTAGAGGATAAATTCTTGAGCCAATTAATACACAGCCCCACCAGGGGGGAATGCAATATTGGATCTGTTATTCACCAGTGCCAGTGAACTGACTGGTGACATCAGGATTGGAGGCTGCCTGAGCTGTAGTGACTATGTAATAGCAGAGTTTACATTTCCTGAGAGAAAGGCAAAGAGTGAAGTCAAGATACTGAATTTCAGGAAAGCTACCTTCTAGCTCTTTAGGAAGTGAGTAAAAAAATCTCCCTGGGAAACTGTCCTGAAGGACAAGGGAGAGAAGCAGAGCTGGCAGATCATTAAGGAAGCTTTACTTAGAGTGTAAGAGCTCTCCATCCCCAGGTGTAGGAAGTCAGGAAAAGAAGGTGAGAGACTTACATGGCTGAACCAGGACATAGTGATCAAACAGGAGAGCAAGAAGAAAATGCACAGGCAGTGGAAGGAGGGGCAGATGCCCTGAGAGGAGTTTAGAAATGCCGCTAGGCTGTGTAGAGAGGGGATCAGGAAGGCCAAGGCCAAACTCCAGCTGGACTTGGCAAGGGATGCAAAGAACAATAAAGGATTATACAGATACATCAATCAGAAAAGGAAAGTCCAAGAAGGTATCTCCTCCCTAGTGAGCAATGCAGGCTGACTAGTAATGATGAACAATGAGAAGGCTGAGATCATTTTTTTGTCTCAGTCTTCAGTTGCTACTGCTCTGTGCAAAACTCTTGAGTGAATGGGTCAGAAGGTGGGGACTGGAGAAGCAGTGTCAGTCCTTTTGTAAGTAAAAATCAGGTTCACAACCGCCTGAGAAACCTGAACATCCACAAGTCTGTGGATCTCAATGAGATCCATCACAGAGTCCTGAGGGATTTGTCTGATGTAGTCACCAAGCCACTCTCAGGTGAAGTCCCTGGTGACTTGAAAAAAGACATTTTCACACACATTTTTAAGAAGGATGACCCAGAGATCTACTAACCTGTAAGAATCACTTCTGTACAAGGGAAGATCATGGAATAGATCCTCCTGGAATCTATGCTAAGGAGCATGGAAGAAAGGGAGATGATACGGGACAACCAGCATGGCTTTACCAAGGGCAAGTCCTACCTGATCAAACTAGTGGTCTTCAATGATGATGTAACTACATCAATGGACATCGGAAGAGCCACTGATGTCATCTATCTGGACATTGACATTGTATCCCATAACATCCTCCTCTCCAAATTGTAGAGATATGGGTTTGATGGTGGACTGTTTAGTGCATGATGAGCTGATCGTAAGTTTGTACCCAGAAAGTAGTGGTCAATGTTTCAATGCACAGATGAAGATCAGTGACAAGTGGCGTCCCTCAAGAGTCAGCACTGGGACTAATATTCTTCTACATCTTCATCAGTGCTCATTGACAGCAGGATCAAATGCATCCTCAGCAAGTTTGCAGATAACATCAAGCTATGTGGCAGTCAGTATGTCCAAAGGAGGGGATACCATCCGGAGAGACCCAGACAGGCTTGAGTGGTAGGCCCAGGAGGACCTCCTGCAGTTCAACTAATCCAAGTGAAAGGCCTTGTATCTGGGTTGTGATACAAGGCTGTTGATGTGGTCTACCTAGACTTCAGGAAAGCCTTTGACATTGTCTCCCACAGTATTCTCCTGGAGAAACTGGCAGCCCATGGCTTGGACAGGTACACTCTTTGCTGGGTAAGGAGCTGGCTGGCAGGCTGGGCCCAGAGAGCGGTGGTGAATGGAGTTAAATCCAGCTGGTGACCAGTCACGAGTGGTGTTCCCCAGGGGTCGGTGCTGGTGCCTGTCCTTTTCAATATCTTTATTGATGACCTGGATGAGGGCATGGAGAGCAGACACCAACCTGGCAGGAAGTGTTGATCTGCCTGGGGGTAGCAAGGCCCTACAGAGGGATCTGGACAGGCTGGATCTCTGGGCTGAAGCCAATGCGATGAGGTTCAACAAGACCAAGTCCTGCACTTTGGCCACAACAACCCTAGGCAACGCTACAGGCTTGGGGCAGAGTGGGTGGAAGACTGTGTAGGGGAAACGGACCTGGGGGTGTTGGTTGATGCTCAGCTGAGCATGAGCCGGCAGTGTGCCCAGGTGGCCAAGAAGGCCAATGGCATCCTGGCTTGTATCAGAAATAATGTTGCTAGTAGGAGTAGGGAAGTCATTGTCCGTCTGTACTCAGCACTGGTGAGGCCGCACCTCGAGTACTGTGTCCAGTTTTGGGCCCCTCACTGCAAGAAAGACATTGAGGGCCTGGAGTGTGTTCAGAGGAGGGTGACGAAGCTGGTGAGGGGTCTGGAGCACAGGCCTTATGAGGAGCAGCTGAGGGAGCTGGGATTGTTCAGTCTGGAGAAGAGGAGGCTCAGGGGAGACCTCATCGCTCTCTATAACTACCTGAAGAGAGGTTGTAGTGAGCTGGGGGTCAGCCTCTTCTCTCTTGTAACAAGTGACAGGACGAGGGGGAATGGCCTCAAGTTGTGCCAGGGGAGATTTAGGCTGGATATTGGGAAAGACTACTTTTCTGAAAGAGTGGTCAGGCACTGGAATGGGCTGCCCAGGGAGGTGGTTGAGTCACCGTCCCTGGAGGTGTTCAAGAAACATTTAGATATAGCACTGAGAGACATGGTTTAGTGGGGTTATTGGTGGTAGGTGGATGGTTGGACTGGAAGATCTTGTAGGTCTTTTCCAACCTAGCTAATTCTATGATTCTATGATTCTATGGTTCTATGTTGATAGAAGAAATAGAAAAAAAATGGAAATATGGTATATATGGTATATATGGTAAATATAGTATTCCTTTGTTCTGCTTAATTCTCAACTCAGCCTATCCTTCCATGTATTCATCTTGTTTTCTCTATGCCCTCTTTTTATCTTCTGATTTGTTTGTCTACACAGGCATGTGTATAGCATGTGTATGTATACATATGTATAATGTCTGTTTTTCTGTTCCCCCTGGAGTTAAAAATAATACCAAACAATGTAAAATTTCTTTTTCTTTCATCTGAAATAGAATATTATTTCAATTTCAGTTACAGTACTGTCTCATAGGAATTCATATTAGTTATTCAAAAAGACTGCACACAGCATTAAGACTTCAGTATCTTTTTGATATTTTCTATATCTACTTGTATATTTTTCTTCATATACATGTTTATGAAGTTGGTAAGGTATTACAATTAATCACACATTTTTAAAAATTGACTTTGTTGCCAGATGCAGGCTATAAACATTTTATTATCCTAATATTTTGCGAGTAAATATGCACATCTCAGATAAAAAGTCATTTTACAGGAGATTATTTTTGCAGATGTCCCAGTGAATCTGAGAGCACTTACTAAATCCCTGTGAAACAATTAAGCAGTTGTTGGAATGCAAATATAGAGCAGATACTTTAGCAGAAATGACTAAGGGTCTGTTTTAAAGGTTGCAGTCACGTCTCCATTCTCATGTGTTTGTCGTTATTTTGTTTTGTTCGGGCTTTGTTTTTGGGGGGATTGATGGGTTGTGGTTTTTTTGTTTGTTTGTTTGCTTTGTCCATGTTCCACTGGAAGATGGAGCAAAGAATTACAGTGCTATCATTAATAGATGGACCACATACAACCAAGAATAGAAAAAGCACTCTCATGGATGCAAGAATAATCATCAGATTTGATACCATGCTTATACGGCTTAGATTTTAACAAATGTGCTTACACCACAAAACAAACAAACAAACAAACAAAAACATTGATTTGTTTATGTTGTATTTCAGTTTATTCTTTCCATACAAACCACCCAAAAATGAAAATCATCCTTTAGGTTCCTCAGTCATCTTCTTAGACATCCTAGTTTCCAGACTGAATAAGCTGTTTGTCTAGTTCTAGATGGCAGGGTGGTTCTCCAAATGTTAACACTACATACTTCATATCATTTAAAGTAGAACTTTCCTTCTCACCTTTAATGAATTCACTATTTGTAAGTTGATCTATAATGAAATATGAAATGAAAAACAAATTGAGCCTTATATGCATATTTTTCACAAAATATGTCATAGATCAAGAATTACACGTTTACATTTTAAAAGTTGAAGAGAATCAAAACTATCTCCTAATCAAGCAGACCTGAAAAGACTACTGCTTATTTTTATTCTCCAAACAAAACAACATTACGATAGTACAGCTGGACCAGACTGAGTCTCAGATGTAAAGCGTATTACTGCAAAATTCACCAGCTGAAAGGAGGATACTAAGTCAAATTTGAGATGTACATGTGTCATGGTTTTATGATTTTTGGTTATTGGTATTCCACGTCATAACATCATGTAGTGTTTGTACCTGGTTCTCAGAAGAGAAGAACTACTACATTCCCCAGAGGACTTTGCTGCCCTGTTACCGTTTTCCAGTCAGAGGGAGATAAAACTGTTCACAGATCACGAGACCTTCCCTTCTTCTCGTCCCGTCTCTCGTCCCAGCAGCATCTCACTCTCCAGCTGTCTTATCATAGGTATTAGAGTAAGGGCTACTTTAATTTTGAACACTCTCTCTCATTTTATTGGATTTATTAGCTTAAATTGTAATTATATTGTATTATATTGTGTTATTTTGCATTCCGATATCTTATTTGGTATATTAGTTTGTTTCTCCTCAGATCGCTGTTGCTGTATTGTTCTTAGGCCCATCTCCCTACCCTTTTTTCCCTTTTCCCTTTCCCAGGGCATGGGTCCGTGGGTCCCCCGCCCCATTAGTCATGGAACCAGGCCAAACCAGCCCATAAACCATTGACAACATGTTTGCACTCACACTTGGGACACAAAAAAAGGTTATTATGCCAAAGGTTAGGATGAATCACTCTCCCCTGGAAGTGGTAGACTGACACACAGTTTCACTTTGTTGTTCTGTTAAGTTTTTCTGTCTTTCATCATGCAATCTTTTACCAAACACGTATTCATACACTGAGGCTTTATCAGACAATATGCAATCTTCTTTTACCTTTTTAGCCCCTAAACCTCACAAAATGATATTGCAATACACTCTTGGATCTACCGTTCCAATGAAATGGAATCAGCAAATTCACACTTCAGTTTAATGATAGGATCACTTAACCACTGTAAAACAAAAATATAAATAAATAAGATCAGTGTGGGACTCTACAGTGATTTTTACTATGTCTGAAGTCAGAAAAAAATTGACTCCTACTGCAAAAGCCAAATTTAGGACATTTAGAAAAGCACAGTGTGTATTTTACCAGGCTATATCTATAGTGATCTCTACTGTCTGTTGTTTCTTTTTTAAGGTGCTTGTTAAAAAATGAATTATGATTTTTCAGTGAATGTTGTGATAAAAATGTGGGAATGCTTATGTTTGTTCATTGTAGTAAAATGTAAAACTATTTGTTGATTGTGATAAAGTGTGAATGTGAGACTGTTTGTCCATTGTGAAGGAAAGTACTACTAGCCTGATGAAGGGGGGGAAATATAAACATCCTGAACCCCCTGAAGGGAATGTAAACGTCTAGGTCTAGTAACTGTCCTTGTGATAACTCGAACATTCTGTCTCGCCACTTCGCCTCTCCATCCTAAATAAAGCAAACCAACCCAGTAAGAGAAAGGTTGCGATGACATCTAGCAACGGGAAAGTACAACTACAGACGCCAAACAAGCACCCCGGAAGCCTCAACAACCAGAACTGAGAGACTATAAAAATAAAAAGCGGCTGGTGACGGGTTGCGCCTTTTTGAGGAGTCGTGACTCTGCGACTCCCAGGGTGCCCAGCGCTGTTCTTTGCTTGTGTTTTTGCTTACTCGAATTAATAAATACTTTTCTATAATTTGACTTAAATTGTCAAATTTATGACAAATGTTGTGCTGTTTTCTGCATGTTTTCTGTAACTAGTACTTAATTTCAGCTCTTATACAAAAGAAAACAAGAGGAGAAAAGAGGGAAAGTTTACTCTTCTCGTATGGTCTCCCTAAAGGCAAATTACTAAAACACAGTCAGTCAGCTACACGAGGAAAATTATTCAGAACTCTTCCATATGCCTAGGGCCATGTTATCCAAAGTCAGTGTTCAAAATTAAAGTTGTCAAATTTTCCCACAAATAAGAATGTCCAGTTAACAGCCAGCTGCAGCCATGATTTGGGGTGTTTTCACTCAGTCTTCGTAAAGGTTTTCAAACATATCCGGCTGGTGATCATAACAGAGCAGTGAAATGCTGACACACTAGTAGCAGCAGATTTTTTGACTGTATCTAACAAAGTTGCTTGGTAGAAGATGATGTGTGTGACAATTTTTGTTCCACCTGCAACATTTCCACACATCTTTCCAGGAAAATTATTCTAACAGTGGCAAGCATCTAGAAATGTCTTTACACAAGCATGAACTGCAAAAATTTTAAAAGATGAGGAGAGAGAGGTGAACAGTCAATGGACCATGAAAAGCTGTTCTCTCTAGCATGTACTCTGTAACAAGAACACTGCCATATTGAGCTGATGAATCTGACAGAGGCATTTGTCTTAGCAAACATTCCTCTTCAAAACTCAGGTCACCCAGCCATGAAAAAGCATACATGGACTGCAATTTAAACAATATTGGCCTATCTATGTAGTTCACCAGCTGACAAAAACTGAGCCTGCCTGTCCTGTCTGAATCATATAAAAAGGAAGAAAAAAGTACAGAGACTCTGAGCCCTGCAATACCTGGTGACAAGAATATTGCGGTGGAGGGTTGGCACCCTGGGCTCTGAACACTCTTGCTCTGCACTCTTAAGAAGCATGACAGTAGCCTGGGAACATCTTCACCGAGACCTGTCACAACAGGCTGTGAAGTTTTTGATGGCAATAACTTCAAGGAATCCTGTAACTAGAGGACGGGCAGACTGATCTATGTTAGGAGTACACGGGAAAGGCAAACTAGCAACTGTAACTTGCAGAACTATTCTGTGCCTTTCTAAGAATATATTATGGATATGTTAGTGCTTTCTTGTAAACAAATACACCATCTGAGATGTTTTTAAGGAAAGAAAGTATCACAAGAATAGTTAACATAGTGAATGTCTTCCATCAGACATCCAGCAGCTCATAAATACCATCAGCAATGTCTTACTCCTCTCTGAGGAAGGCAAAGTGTATTGTAAGGCCAAGGATAGTGGTTGTTTCAATAGCAAAACCTCAACCTCTAGATCTTTCATTCTCCCATTCTCTGTTAAAACATTTGTTGTTTCATTATGTTTCATACATGCAAATCATAATCAGTTTGATAAAAAAGGGGTGAAAGAAGGGGTCAAAAAGAATGGTATCACTGTGCAGGGAGTGTCAGTAAGCCAGGATGACCTGCGAAAATTCAGAATCCAAGTGTGAAGTTTAACAGATCTAAGGATTGATATCAATCACCCACAACAACACGAAACATAATACTCTTGCAACCAAAATACATAATGTAATCAAGAGATATATTCAGCATTCTAGCATGGTCAAATCTTCAATTTTTCTGTCACAAAACACAAATGATTAGAGTCAACAGTTGGGCTTTCTGTGTTCAATCATGGTCCCTCGGGGATCTTCTGTAAAATAAAACAAGACACTGACTTGCCCTTTTTGGGCTTTGTTAATATGGTTAAAAATGAGGGAACAATTCAGCAAGTGTTAATTTTTATTCCTTTTCCTGGGTGTCCTTAGCCTTCCAAACATATTTATTAAGGGATTCCATTAAGTTTAGGGGAACTTGTCCCACGTTAGCCAAGTCATCCAGCACGGCCTGGCCAGGGAGATAAGGGGGTTTCCCTAGCTTATCTGTTATCTGGATCGTGACTCACAGGGGTAATGGGCAAGAGTGATAGGGCCTTAGAACAGAAGGTGTTAAATCGAGGATTGTTTCCCTTTGTTGTGAGCTTTCTAATGCATCCACCCTTCGCCCCCCTCTGCTCATTTGAGAGGGGTGAAGGCATCAGTTTTCCGATGGCTTGGGTAGCCGTTCGGGTTCCTCGGGAGAGGCACTAGGGCCCAAGACTTCGTTTTTCTCAAGCTTCCCGAGCTTTTGTTCCGGACACCAGTTAACTAATTTTTCTAACCTGTCTGTGGGTAATCCATCCATCAGTTTTTGCAGAATGCCCTTCTGCCGGCCCAGCATCCAGAGACAATTTCGTTTATGATCTATATTTCACACACTTGATTTCACTGAAAACAAGACCCTTTTAATTCCAATGAGCATTGGGCTAGGTGGCCCGGGGGCAAGCCTGGTCGCTGCAAGCCTCACACCCCTTGGCTCGAATTTAGTGGTGGAAGAAACCACTGACCCATATTTTCTCCCATAGTTAATTAACTCTTGAGCAACCTCCCCCCACGTCCACACTTTGTATCCTGACTGCAGATGGTTAGAGGTTACAGTTCTTTCTAATGCTGCCAGGGATCTTTCTCCCTGAGTCAGAGCCTGTATTTTTCCTTGAAGTTGTATACCTATGGGTTTTAACGATTCTGGAAGTCCCCTAATTAAAGGGGTCATCCTCTCAGGATCAACCGGCATCAACATAGGTGATTCATGGTGTGGCAGCAATTTTCTATCATACATCATTTGGAGACAAGCAGCCTTCTGAACACTTTCTACTAATTGATCAGCAGTCCCAGTAACGGCAAGAGTGTCCCCCCTTTCTAAAGGGTTGAGACCACCGGCCCAATAGGCAGCCCTCTGTGTTAAGGACCAGGGAGCACAACTGTTGCCAGTAGTTAAAAATACTCCTGGTCCCCAGTATCCTTCGGCTTCCTTTTCAGTTAACAGTATTTGGTCTCCACCAGTGAGACTGACCCTCCATACATACTCTGTCCCTGATTCCTTTGGAGAGCGGCCAAAATCTCTTTTCAGTTTTGCTAATTCAGTGGCCGAGAATGGAATTTCTTTAACATTCATTTGAGAGTCTAGATCTTCACTATTATCAAATCTATATTCAGTTTTTATCAAAGGACGCAATGGGGCAATTGGGGTTTCTAATTTATCTAGCCTTTCCTTTATTCCTTCCAGTTCCTTCTGAGGATAAGTTTTTCCTGAGGCAGACTACGGATAACAGTGTCGCTGGTATCCTTACACATTAACAGGTCCTTTAAGGCCATCTGCAACAAAGCTGCACCACATCTCTCACTTTCTAATTGTCCCTCAAGGTTTACTATATGATTCTGCAGAGTTTTCACCAATTCCTGCGTTACTTTAACTGATTCCTGCAATGCTTGTATAGTTCAGGTTTCTGCTGAATGCCTTTCATCTCGGAACTCCACGGCAGCTTTTAGAGCAGCCCCAAGTACTGCACAAATAAACTATTTTCCCTTTCCGGCTCGGGTATGAGCCTCATTTTGTAGGACACTAATACGGTCCGAAACACTCTGCAAGTTATACCAGTTCCGTCGTGCCCAGTCCACCCCTGATAACGAGGGCCAAGCACCATGCTTTTCTAAGAGGTCAAATAAAACATCTTCGCTTTTCATAGTGTCTATGCTGTCACTCATCTCCCAGTATGCAGAAAGATCTACACGGAGGGTGGGGGTACACGTATTCAAAAGCTCAAGTAACTTCACCTCCCCAGGGAGGCGCACACTTATCAAACAAATGCAAATGCTCAAATCTCCCCTCCTTTTAGACAAAGAGGCTCAATCAACACCTTTTAAGTTTCAATATGCGGAGTGATCTTCTTGGAGAGGCACACACGTTTGAGTCAAACAATATCACTCCTAACCTCCCCAAGAGGTGCATACATAAAATGGTTCGAACAACAAAAGTTTTAGAATGTGGAGTGGTCTTCTTGGAGAGGTACACACGTTTAAGTATATATATATCACTCCGTTCAACTGCAAGAGGCGCACACAGAAAAAGGTTACTTAAGTTTCAGTATATGGAGTGATCTTTCTGGAGAGGTGCTCACATCTAGGTTATCAAAAATATCACTCCATGCAGCTCCAGAAGGTGCACACATCAATTATATCTGGAAGGGCAACATTCTCACTGTCGGCTATCCTGCCGACTATGCCATAAAAAGTGTCTCGCTCCAATTTACAGGAGGGAGAAGGGGTTCTTTTAATATATGTGTACCTGACGGCGAGATTAAGACACAACGGGTCAAATGTTAGCCCAACCAGTTTATTACAAACCCTAGTAGCTTAGGGAGATGGGGAAGGGAAGGTGGGCGATAGAAAAGAGATAAAAAAAAGCAAGGAGTCTTTGTAGAAAGCAAGAGAGATAGTCACCACCAGGGGTCCAGCGTTGTTTGTAGCGCCGACGTTGATCTTCTCAGGTGGTGGGTCATCAGGGCTTGTTGTTTGGTTGCCAACCGCTTTGGTTGACGACCCCTTTGGTCGACGACCCCTTTGATCGATGACAACCTCCAACAGCAGTACGAACTTATTTATAAATCCAAATTGGTCGAGTCAGCTCTCTTTGGAGTGACAGTTAGTGGTTGAGTCAGCTCTCTCTGGAGTGGCAGCTTCCGGCTTTGGGATCCCAGCAGAAAACCCATCTTCCAGGCCTTGCCAGCAGATAAGAGGGAGCAGGGAGGTGCCCATCTGCATCTTGTTTTTCACAGGATATGATGGTAGCATTCCCCAGTCTCCCATACCAAGCTGGTGCTACTTGGTCACAGGCCAGATCTTCCACCAGTAAACACTCTTGAGCACTCTCTTCCTGGGGCAAACAACCCTGAAGGAAATGCTTTCGAATGTTCACAAGGTGATGTTGATTGCCACACGGCAACACCCACCATTTGCCTCCTTGGTAAGTAAGTTAGAGTCTTATCACAAAACATACCACAGAAAGCAAGCTTTGAGCCAAAAGAAAAGAAGGGTTCAGGCATCACCTTGTATGTATCTCTGGCACAAGTAGCTGATGACCTTGTTTTCTCATCCCAAGGTCTTTTGTTCATCAAAGTGAGAATGTCTTTGTTTTCCCACAGCCAAAGGAAAGGTAAGCAAGGAAATGTGTTTTTTGTTTGTTTGCTTGCACTTTGAGGCTTTTTTTCCTTTTTCTTGTCTTGGTTTTGAAATGGAATCAAGGAAATACTTCTGATTAACGGGAACTTACATGCATTGCAGGCCTCATACAGTTCTGGCAATGGTGAAAAATTGGCTTTGGTGTGCACTGCATGTCTGTATCTTTGTAGGAACAGTGATTCATAATGTACAAGCATGCTTTGGTAAAATGAAAGATCCACTGAAAAGGATGTATAATTGTGAATGGTTTACAGGCGTACAGCCCAGTTCCGTGACAAATGGGATGGGGGACCCATGGACCCATGCCCCAGTAAAGGGAAAAGGGAAAAAAAGGGTAAGGAGATGGGCCTGAGAGCAAAAATAATGGCAACAATCTGAGGAGAAACAAACTAATTTACTAAATAAGATATTGGAATGCAAAACAACACACTATAATACAATATAATTACAATTTAAGCTAATAAGTTCAATACAATGAGAGAGAATGTCCAAAAATTAAGGTAGGCCTTACTCTAATACAGATGATAAGACAGCTGGGGAGCGAGATGCTGCCAGGATGAGAGACGGGCAGAAAGAGAGAACAAGGTCTTGTGATCTGCAAGTTTTTTATCTTTCCCTCTGACCAGAAATGGTAACAGAGGAGCAAAGTCCCCTGGGGAATGTAGTAGTCCTTCTCTTCTGAGAACCAGGTACATACACTACATGGTGTTATGGTGTGGAATACCAATAACTGAAAATCATAAAACCATGACAATAATAATAATTATACATTATCATTATATGTGAACTGGGCTACAGATTCAACAGAAAGAAATTTGTACATGATTGGCTTTGACATTCTACTGTTTTGAGAAAAAAAATTAGCCAGAACAGGTAAATGTGAGTGTGTTTCATTTGAAAAATTAAACAAAAAGCATAATTTTGTATACAGTCACAAACACTGAAGGCTTTGTGTGATGTTCATTATAAGCTTTTCAGTCTCCAGCAGTTTATGCATAAATAATGCAGGATTTTGCCAACTGCTGGGTATAAGAAAATATGACAGCGTAACAACTGAGCAGGCAAGCTCTCTGAACCTCTCCCATCAGCAGGTGCCAGGACACAGCATCCACCCCTGTCCAACTCTTGCAGACTTTCTGAGCAGATGCAACTCATTCCATCTTTGAAATATACCATGGGAAAGAGCTTTCTGGACAGACTGATGCAGAAGCTGAGATAAAGACCAGTCTGCCACTCAGAAGGGATGATACTCAGCTACAAGAGGGAAAGAGGAGACATACATACATTAATCAGACATACTCTGTTTAGGACAGGATATAGATCACCCTGATTTCCAACTCAGCTTCGATATCATTACATTATTTCTGATTGATTTGGAAAGGTGTGTCTGCTGCATAAGGTTGATAGAAGGCAGAAATGTTAATAGCAAGATCAGTATCTGGACAGGCTTTATAACCCTGGAAATATCATCTGCTCTAAAAAAAACCCCTTCCCTTACTTCATACAATCAGTTCTGCTGAATCACTGATCAAATGCTTCTGTGTGCTCCAAAGCATCTCCAAAAACATCCTTGTATTGGGTTTGTGTGTGTCAACGGTTTACGGGCGTTAGGCCCGATTCCGTGACAAAGGGGACGGGGAACCCAAGGGCCCACGTCCCGGGAAAAGGGGAAAGGGGAAAAGGGTAGGGAGATGGCCCTGAGAGCAAAGAACAGCGGCAACAATCTGAGGAGAAA
>NW_018364533.1:0-1463 GCF_002078875.1 Numida meleagris | reverse complement strand
GTTCAACTCAAAATTGGCTAGCGTTGTGGGGAATCTCTTATTCTACAGGGATCCCTGGTAATTCCCAAGGACAAGCCATAGCAGAACGTGCTAATTGCTTCCTCAAGGAAAAGTTACGTATCCTTGGGAAGGATATAGGGGGAAGGATTTAGAGGGAAGATACCTGTCAGCAGGCAAGCTGAGATACAAGCAAAGGCTCTTTGTGCATTGAATTATTTCGAATGTGGTGTCTACGGAAGAACCCTTCACACAGAAGCATTGGCAGCCTGAACTCTTAAATAGGGTCTAGCCCTATGTGGGTTTCAGCGTGATACATTCAGCCTCATCTCAAGGCAGAAAGTTTCTTGCTCATTGGTATTGTTTCAGAATTTGTTACATTAGAGATACTGTAGTGAGTGATGAAAAAAGGTTGCACTGTTCACAGGATGGTATTGTAATAACAGCTCTAGTAACGGTATGGCGAAGTAGGTGATTTTCCTGTGTTAGTAATGCAGCCTTAAGAATTAGAATTATTAGGTATAAGTTAAGTTACTGTGTGCTGCTTCTATTTTAGTAGTAGACAAAATGTGAATTGAGCAGGATTTAATGTTACCAGTTTTAGAATTTATGGGAATAGCTCTTTTAGTGTAACTTTACCACCTTCATTGTCAGTAATTCTTGGTTATGATGTTATTAGCCTGGCAATTGGCATTTTTTTAATTTGTAAAGGTGAAACCTGGAAAAGAATCCCTGTCAAAGGGATGACCCTGTACTATAGAATGATAAACTGCTTTTCATCCCACTAGTCAGGATTTTAGAAATATGACTACACATCACTAGAGACAAAGGCGTATGCTGTCTTACTTAGATTCCACATGTAATTCTGATATAGGATTCTGGAGTATTGCCCAACAGATTTTTAGTTTGCTGGTCCCTTCAATTGGCACCTATATCAGGGGCCCAAATGCCCCCCAGTGAAGAATGATCTTGGGACAGAACGAAGTATTCGGATAGTTTTAAGGGAACAGATAGTTGTGTCTATAGTTGCAAATGTTTTGTTTCGTAGAGAGAGTTAACCTTGGTAGTTTATTTTGCTTTGCGAACGGGTGTTCCACCTGGGCTCTGTATATCGCACTGGCCACGCGGATGCAGAGTACAAATGGAAAAAACCCTGCAGACCCTGAGAAGAATAAATGCAGGAGAGAGTCTGTGGTGAGTGAGAGAGGAGAGTGCACTTTGAAGCAGGGGACGCCCTGCTGGCACTGCCTATCACATCCACCACTGGCATGTTTCTTTTTTCTCCTTTCTAGTGGTTTGCCACCTTTCAAGGGTCAATAAGTTATAATGCACTAGCTTAGGGAGTTTCAGATTTCTGCTTACAGGATTATCTAGAATGGATGCACGTGTGTATGAGTGTGCATGTGTTGACTGGAGCTCGTGACCCTTTGTGCAGCTCTGGGTGCATGGTTTGCTTGTCTTTGCTC